>NC_083476.1:9853741-9936241 GCF_030014155.1 Tachysurus vachellii | reverse complement strand
ACACATATAACTAATATTTAACACACAGTAAATCAGCCAGATGTTTAGAAGCCATTAAAGTAAATAAATGAAGTATGGTTTTAAGTATAAACTAACAATACACCTCTCTACAGTTACTATTATTATTAGCAGGCTTGTTTAATTCGAAGCCTGTTTAATAAGATGAACTTGTAAAAGTTTATTGATAAATATATTAAGGGTTATTCATTTTATTAACAAGGATTATTAAGTTTATTGAAATTACTTAATTTCATTTTGTATGTCGGTGCAGCGCGAATGAACGGAGTTAAATTTACACACTTTTTTTGTACATCTTAAATAAAAATGGTAATAAACTCGAACCTAGTGGTCACAATCGAACCCAGATTTCTGGCAATGTGAGACGGAGCGTTACGCGCTGCTTCCCGTCCCACGCGCGGCTTGAGGACCGACCGCCTCAGTAACAGGTGAACTGGTCTCATTTACGGTAGGCAACATTATGCTACTAATAGATTATATATTTGTTTAAATTGCATTTAGTATTAACAAGGATATCGCACTTAAAAGGTGAAAATAGTTTCTATAAATGAAACATTTTCTATTAAATCAGACTGACCACATTCCATTTTTTTAGTAAGTTTAACAATTAGGTCACATGACAAACAACTCAATGAATCTGTGTCACGTGATTGCATTGAGTTACATTATCATAATTCGTTTTAGTACAGACAGCAATATATGATCGTGTAATTTAAAAAGAAAAACCCTGAATAAAATGAAACCCTGCGCCCCCAGTGAAAGCCAATACCTTCCAACTGAGAATGATGGGGCCAAAAAAGTTGCCATAAAATTAATACAGGAATCATACCTAACCTTTTAGCTCCAGCTACTTCACAAGGAAGATTAATATTGTAATGAGTGCCTAAATGTCATGCAAATTCATGCCAAGAACTTGTGGAAATTAAAAAGCTTGTTGGCAATCTGGAAAATTAGACACATTTTTTACCTGGGTTTTCATTTGCACTTTGCCCCACTTTGTCTCATATGTAATCTTAATATCTTGCTAATTTGCATTCCCATGGGAAACATATGCACAGATTCCCTCTATACCTTCAGCACCACCCTAAAATTGATATGCAGGTTTTTAATGTGTATGCTAATATGCATGTTCATTTCTCACTGCAGAATGTTTCCATCAATCCTTAGCACATTTTTACTCTTGTTAAAATTTAATAAAAGTATAAGCATAATTTATAGTGTACATTTGAGCAAAATGCATTATCAGTTCAGTTGATTAACATTATCACACTTTCCTTCTATTTGGTATTCAATAAAATTGGTTATAGTGTCCAAAGTGATATCACATGATTGAACAATTCATGTATTATTTAGCATTGTTTTAAAGTAATTGTTTCAAATTAATGTCTTGAATAACACTTAGAGTTTAAACTGTTATTAGACTGAAGTGGTATAGACTCTCTGATAATAACTTTGATCCTCTAATGGACTGACTTCCCTTTCAGGGAACCCACTGTTTCCAGAAATGGATCCACTTTGAATCCCAACCAGAATAAATTTTTTACTGGAGATGTTTAATGAATATATGATATATTGATTAAAGTGTGTATTCTTAAAATCTTGGATCTACAATTAAATTTTTGATATGATTGGACTGTTGTACAATCCACTGTCTTGGTGTAACTCAGGTCCAATCAGTATTCTACTATTCTAACACTACTAATTTTAGATAATTAGTCTGATGTGAGAATGATTATGCTTTATACATAAATAACAAAGTCTCAACCTTTTTCTCATATAGTGTTACAACTGAAAACATGCAGTTGCTAAAGCTAGCACCAGTGGAGAGCAGCAAACCTTTTAAGAAGAGATAAAAATTTTGTTATCTGATGTAGACATCTCCCAACATAAAAACTAATAACAGTACTGAAGGATTTCAGAAATTCAGGGTTGAATGAAGCAACATCCCATCTCTAAAATCTGGCTACTGTTGACAGTGAGCTCCCAATTGCCACCATGACCCTCTACTTGAAACAACAATCTGTTATTAATTTCTATCTCCATTGGAACCAAAATGGTGGAAAGGAATTGAATAGGTCAGTATTTGAGTGTGTTTGATGAAGTGAGTTAGATTTTGCAGTATTTTATGTCCTGGCTGTATTTTAGTATTATTAGACCTTCATGTTAGTGTAATTGTGTAACTGCACAATGTTATAGTGGGCTCAAGCACAGATCATGTTCCTCATGAGGTAATGAAATGTATACACAAATCAACATCAATAAGAACTTGGAACTGCTTGTAATTTAGTTCTAATTTTACTGTCCCTCTTAAATTTATTACCGTTTTTATGTAAATTTTACTCTTCAATATGCTACACACATCAGCAAACAAGCAATCCATTGTGGCTGTAACACTTGCCAAAAATGCTGCTGAATATATGGTGAATGATCACCTCTTAATGCTACTTAAGAATGGACAGGCTTGTGTCTTGAGTATACCCAATGAACTTAATTCCAGCCAAGAAAGCTGCTGTGGATGATGTAATAATTGTTTATGTTGGCAACCAAATCAGGGGTGACATGGACTTCAAAATAAAAACTGCACTGACTGAATATTAGTAAAGATAAAACCAATGTTAAAAACCCAATAAGCTGCTATTGTTATAATGAGATAATGGCTATTAGTAGTAATAGCAGTTCCCTTCTACTGTTCAATTGCACATCATACTTATTAAACAGTATTAATTCCATTAATATTAAGTATATTCCGTTATGTACAGTAGTCTATTATTTCTATTACATGCATATTTACTATTATTATATATAAGTGGGGTAAATACAAACCTATGCTATTTAAGTTTCTCTCTCTCTCTCTCTCTCTCTCTCTCTCTCTCTCTCTCTCTCTCTCTCTCTCTCTCTCTCTCTTTATTTTATAAATTCTTGTGAGACTATTGCTGCTAAAATATATTGTTTTTCACTTTTTCACTATCTTTAGCATACATGTTTTCTTTAGCACGGTATTCTGTTTGTTTTAATCTTGTAAAATCACTGACAGTGTCTTTCCCTTGTGCTGTTGTTAGCATTAACTGAGCTCATGGTAGGCAATTAGGATAATCGTGAATGTTACACATTAGATACCTGTTTCTTCTTGTTTCATATGATAAAAATAAATATATCTAGATTATACTAGCCTGTGAAATAAAATGTCAGCTAGTTTTATTAATATTAGCACCACTTTATCATGGTAACTCGGGTTGAATTTGTTTATCATTGTTAAAATAGATTTCCTGTCAATCAGCTCTGTAAGTGGTTGGTATGTTTAAATACAGTTATGCTTTGATAACTAATCTTAGGATTAATGTACATTTATGGAAAGATTTATAACGCGTAATGTCCTCATGGAAGTTTCATTTGGAATGTTTATGGGACTGCTGACAGATGGTGTTATTCTGCATTGCTCTGCCACTAGTTACCTCTTCCTGCCAAAGATGGTCGTCATCAAAAAAGGAGTTGATTGAGAAATGAAATGAGCTGTGAAGTCTCCTTGAATTTGACTTCAAAGTTTTACTTAAATGTAGGAAAAGAAGCTCACTGCCATTTTCAGTGATTGGAACTGAGCCACATCTTTGATCAATTTTCTAAACATTTGTTTGTTGATGTGCTTTGTAAATAAATCGCACATTACAACTTTTATGCCCTGTTAAAGATTGTGATATGGTTTTTAAGCTTTCTTAACTTTTCAGTACATGGACACTTGTCCTGGGACTTCTTTACCAAAAACTATTAACAGACAATAAATCCCTAAAGTCTGTCATTTCTTTGAAGCAGAGATCAGAGACAAATGAACTGACAGAAGACTGTAGCTAAAGCAGGTATGAACATTTGGAAGATAAAGGAACCTTGATTCTTGTAGAAAACATCATGGTATTTGAAGCTGCTTTCAAATCCAGCCACGTAGATCTGCTTCCAAATGCATACAGTGATGGCAAGAGATGAAGACATCTTGCAAAAGCATGTCAGTGTGTGGTGCAAGAACAAGACAGTGACAACACCACTTAGTCATATAGCAGACGCTCATATCCAAAGCAACTTACAAGCCGTGCAAACAGTGAACATGAATTACAAGACTGATAAACATGTTTTATCATATGCAGTAGGTATGACCAAAGAAACACTAGTATAAATATATATATTTAGTTATTTACTAAATTAAAATTTTATTGAAATATTGTTAAAATTTACAACTGAACTCACCAATTGCATTTCAATCCAGGATGGCTTCTTCTTTTACTTCATTTTCTTAGTCAAAGATTTGCTATTGTCCTAGCCTAAAGGCTTAATATAATATATCTACATTTGAATTATTATGGTGAACACAGTGAATGGAGGGGAATGTGTAGATGTGTGGATAGTTGTCCTGTGTCTAATTGTATATGTTTTACAAAGCAACTTACAAACTGAAAAACTTCTGCATTGTAGTTCTGACAACACTACAGGGTACAAGGTTTGAACAGTTGACTGAGAAGAACTATTTAAAAATTACACCTGAATGGGTCCATGCCACCAACCAGCCATGCTAAATGAATATGCCCATGCTACACAAGGCTATTAAACTGGCAGTGTTTACATTAAAATGTGACAGTGTTTCCAGGTCCAAATGGATGACCCACAAAGACCTGTATGAAATTAATTATTTCAAGTGTCTTATCATAATGTATATGGGCAGTTAGGTTAACACCCTGAACTGTCTCATTGGCCGGTTCCATTGGCCAGGCATTTGGCACAATATTCATAAGTGGGGCCATTGCATCTCCTTCCATCGAGGTCCACTTCAAAAGAATTGATGTGGACCTGGTCAATGAAGACGTGGGCTTTTTGTTAGTTCTTGTGGATTTCACAATGTAATATTTAGAATATTACATTGTGGTGGTGCTACACATAGAATATTACATTGTGGTGGTGCTACATCATTTATTTAGAAAAGGTTCATGAAGAGCTCAAGGCCATGCTCAACACACAGGTAATTGAGAAGTCCCAAAGTGACTGGTCCAGACACTTTGTCCTGGTTCCCAAGTCTGACTAGGCAGTCAATTTGCGTGTAGAATTTTTGTGCAGAGAGAAAACTAATCAAATTTGATGTGTAGCCAATGTCGTGCATTCACAAACTGCACAAATTGTTGGATGTGGCTCTTTTTTTATTACTGACCCTGGAATTGACAAATAGATATTGGCAAATTCCCTTAACCATAATTCATATAACTTCAACCCTGTTTGGTGTACATCAGTTTGTCACCATTCTGTTTATAGTCTAAGATTCCCACCTACCACTGCTTACTTTATTATTTAATATTATAATTTACAGTATAATAATGAATGACAATGGCACCCTAAGCATCTGAGGCCTTGAGGCATTTAATGAACCTAATTTATCTATATTTTCTTTATATAAGTTGTGTGTAAATGTTTATATAAAATAAACAGACCTAATGTACCCATATTTTCATAATTCTACACATTTAGAAAAGGCTGCAAAACTGTGGCAGTGGGGGCATTGACTGTGTGCTGGTTTGTGAATGGAGGGCAGAGTAGAGAGAATGTGTAAGGAATAAGCGTGTACCTGTTGGTGATTAATGAACAAGTATTTTTTTACAGTGAATGACTGAGAGACGATAAAGTAGGCAATGAGAGAGCGCAGATTTGTGCTTAGAGGCACAAGACTCAAACACTGAATGCTGAGCTGTGTGTGTTTGTGTGCCGAGCTGTGTGTATGTGGGGGTGGGGGTGGGGTGGGGGGGAGAGAGATATATATAGATATAATAAAAGCCCTAACCCTAACACTAGGAGTTGTGAAAAGTATGAAGAAATATGGACACCCCAATTCATCTGTGATGAGTAATACATATTTTTACTTTCCCAAAACACTCAGTATGTTGGTTGATCTAAAGCAAATATTAGTATTTATAGCATAATTAATTTAAAGGTAAACAGTCTTACTTAGTTTTCTGTTCTTGCTGTGAGTAGCCATATTTGTTATGCATTAGTTGCAATTTAGGAGGCAATAAAAATAATAAAAAGCAATAATGTTTTTGTATTGCATATCATGTTCCTCTATGGCATCCTAAAATTCAACAAAAAAATTATGAAGGTCCAGTAATAAAATGTCCTGCTTACAAAGATCTGGATAACCTCATGAATGATGACTACAATTACTTTTTAATTCTTAACCATAAGTGATTTTTTATAAATAAGGCCACTTAAACTGGCTGTTTTGGAACTTCACATTATCACTTTTAAGTAGTGCCTTAGGCTCAGAAATAGATCTGTACAGTGCATGTGTGTGTATTTTTCTGCACTCCCTCAGAAACTTTGACTAATCTTACTCTCTCCAAGATTTTATATTTTTATTGAAACAGACAGCAATATTTTTAGCTGTTCAAATATCTAGGGGATCTTCATTCCACCATGTAGGTGGCAGAACAGAGAAGAGTCTTGATGCATATCTTCCTTGTACCCTGAGAGATGATGGGACCAGTCAGAGTCCCATGCTAGTAGATCCCCTGGAGCATGGTGCAGAGGAAAAAGACAAATGATTGTCCATGGTTACCCCAAGGTTTTGTGCAATGACCAAATGAGGGATCAGAGAGCTGTCTAGGGAAATCCAAGATACTTACATATGGATGAAACACCTAGGATAAGCAAAGGTTCTGAGTTAGTTGGATTAGATTTCAGCTGATGAGCTGTCATCCATATTGCCAGTGCTCTAGGAGCACTAGTGGAAAATTTGAGGGGAATAGATGTCAATTCTCTCCATGTCACCTGATATAACCAATCTTCTAAGTAGGAAGCAAACTCTTGCCATGCTGTGCCATAATTTCCAAGACTTGTGACAGTGGACAAGAGTGTTGTGGTTGACTGTATCAAACTATAATGACATTTTGGTGGATCTAACAGCATGTAGCTTCTCAGTAACAGCCAAAAGCACAATCTTTGTGGCTTGCCCCACTTTGAAACCACTGTTTGGGATCTTGGTGGTTGTTCTGTAAGAGATAGAGAGACAGATGATTATGAACAGTGTGTTCAAAGATTTTAGAAAGAAAACAGTCTGGGGATCCAGAACAGGTTTTTTTTAGGATGGGAATAACCCAATGAAGGCAGCTGGTACATTTCCAGATGTTATGGAACCATTTATGATTGTAGTAATTAAGGTCAGGGGGTCTTGTGAAATGGTCTTGGGCATTGTGGAAGGGACTGGATCCACTGGGCAGATGGAAGGATTGCAAGACAAGATGACTTGTATGATCTCTTTACTTGATAAAAATCTGTGTATAGTGTAAGGGAAGTCAAGGTAGAAGTAAAGGTAAGCAAAATTTTTTAATCATCTCCTCATAAAAGTCTTCAGTAGTCAGGGAAGATGGAGCAGAATAAGCTAGTGGGTTAAGTAGGTGCATTATGCCTTTCTTGTGAAAATCCTGTACATTTAACACAGTGACAATATGCACAAACAGTTATCAAAGTTAGCAAATTCTCACTGCAGAAATTGCAAATGGTCCCTGCGGAAGCTGGGGCATGGTTGAGTGCCATTTTGTGAATGAAGTGCAGAGCTGAGGAAGATAAGTGGTTAAAGTCACACAAGTGAGAGCAAAGAGAGAGTGAGCTGAGCACACAGAGCCATGTGTGTGAACATGAGTTTGTTGCTTGTTTACCACAGACATGTGATTGTGGCATTAAAAAGGTAGGCCTGGGCCAGTCTGCTGAAATAGTGGGGGAAGCCAGGCACTCCCAGTGTCAGTGTTCAGTGTCATTTGCTGATTCAGATCCTGACTGTGAGTGTCCAAGGGGGTACATAACAGGCTTTGGTGGGTTCAGGCTTTGGGTGCAGCACATAGGGGGAAGCTGAGGCGTGTACACAGGGATATTCACAAATACCCATTAGTGCCCATCACTACTCAATTTAGGGGTCAGAAGCATAGTATCAAGACTTTTATCAAGTTTTGATAAAGTGATTTACCAGCATTTTTATTTGACCAAGTGAAAGTTATTCACAGGTGGTGTGCAGCATGTTGCAAATATCAGCTGGTAAATCTTCTCGCTACCTTAAAAGCATCATTGTGCCCATTACCACTATTCAAGGTCCTTCTTAAAAAGAACTGGCATGGACATTGTTGGGCCATGCGAATAGACTGCACTAGTGCGTCACGTTGTACTAGTTTTGGTGGACTATGCAAAACAATACCCGGAAGCAATGCCTCTATCTCAGTGCATAGTGAAGCTGATGCAAACTTCCACGTAATATCCTGATTTAGAAGCCCAAAAGAGATTCTGACTGATCAAGGCACTCTTTTTATGTCTACACGCTGGAGCAGCTATCACTGAAGAATTTGCTACAGGCGCAAGAATGTCAATCCTGGCTGTATAATACACAGTCTCCTTAAACCTTAGAGAGATGTGTCCCCTGTGGTTTAGTTCCAGAGAGGGAGAAGCTGGGACCTGAGGTAAACTTAAAATCTGCAGTTTTTTCCATTCTTTTCCCCATGGAAACCATCTCTCACTGTCATAACTCACAGAGGTTGCCAAGTGGCAGCAGGAATGTTTTCTGACGTGTTATGAACTCTCCCTGGGTGCACTAACAACATAGAACACCACGTTGAGACACAGAGAAAAAGAATGATTTCTGTCATTTTAATCATGCCATGTCTTTTGCCAGATAGGCTGGTTTGAGTATTTTAGAAACTTCTGATGTCCTAGAATTTTCACAAACTAGACTTTTAACAAACAAATAAAAACAAATAAAAAAACAGTGACAGTTCTGTGAGTAAAATGGCCTTGTTGAGAAAAGATGTCAGAAGAAATTTGTTTGAGCTGCCAGGAAGGAAATAGTAACTCAAATAAGCACTTAGCAACCAACTTAAACAACCTTAAGGTGGATGAAGTACAGCAGCAGACAGCAACATTGGGTTTACTCTCTCATTAACAAGATGTTTTTGCAGAACCTTTGCTCTCAGGTATTTTGTTTTCTATTAACAACTATGCCAGAGTTAACAGTAACATAGATCACATTTTTTCCTCATTCTGATGTTTTATGTGTACATGAACTCAATCATTTAACCTGTTCCTGCATGATTTATGTGTTTTGCTGCTGCCACATGATTAAAAGATTAGTAAAATGAATAAATGCACATTCGTTCCTAATAAAGTGGATGTTAAATCTAAACAAAAGATTTGGGAAAATAATTATAGCTGTGCAAGTATAGCTCAATATGTTTTCCTTTAAATCTTTTCACATGTAGGCAATATGAGTCTATTTCAGATTTTGCTGTTAGAGACTAGAGAAAATTAATGTGTAAATATGTAATGGCACATAATTAAAATTTCTCATACCAATTTAAAATTTAATTGGATTCTGAAGTAAAAAAACCAGAGAAATATTGTTTTAAAATAAAAAGCTATAAATGTTTTACCTCATATAATAAGGGGAGATGTGTTTCCTAGCAGCCAATGATATTCCAATGCTTTACACCTATTGATTTGGAGGATATAATTTAAATTCTAACTCTAATTAAAAATAAATAAATAAATAAATAAATAAAATTATATATAATTTTTTATAATATAAGAGAAGAAAACAAGAAAGAGGTCATTCTTTTAACATTAATAGTAACATGGTGTGCATTTTCTAATTTTAATGGTGTGCATTTTTTATTTTAAGGTTTATTTTCTATTTTTCTTGTAATTATGTTGGCTTTGCAGAAGCCAACATTCAGTTTTCCTATTTAAGCTTAGACAAAAATTTATAAAGAGTAACTCCTCCTAGAGCTTTCGAGCCACATGCACCAAATTCGGATATGTTGTAGACCCTGGTCTGAAGTTTGTTGCTATTACTTTTCTAAGCGATCCGAGTACCGGTACTTCCAGTACTGGGTCTCAAAATGGACTTTTTTCTCATAGACTCCCATTATAAATTTTGGAGGTTTATAACTCGGCAAGCTTTCGAACTGTCTACACCAAACTCAGCCAGCTCCTTTAGGGTGATATTCTGAACAAACTTTTAAATTGGTGTACTGACTGGCCTTCCGGTTGTGCCGCAGCCCCACCCCCAAAATATGCAAAATCAAAAACACTTTTTACAACATGGACATGTGACATATCAAAACACTCAGAACAATGAGGGGAACTTCCTCACGTGTATTCTGATGGCGTCACTTGACACCGCGTGACTTCTCCTGCAGCCCCGCCCCCAAAATAAGCGAAATCAAAAATTAGCACAACATGGACATGTCATATATTAAAACACTCAGCCCAATGAGGGGAAGTGCCTCACGTGTATTCTGGTCATGTCACGTGAAAATAAAAAATTAGCACAACATGGACATGTGACATATCAAAACCCTCAGCACAATGAGGGTTACTGCCTCACGGGTATTCTGGTCACGTCACGTGACGTCATGTGATGTCACGTGAAAATCAATAATTAGCACAACATGGACATGTGACATATCAAAACACTCAGCACAATGCGAGGAACTTCCTCAAGAGTATTCGGATGATGTCACATGCCCGTCTCCACTTGCCTCCAAATGTTTTGGCACCCTATCTTTCTGTCCACTTTCCTCCAAAAGTAACACTGACCCTTATGTCCACTCGCCTCCAAAAAGCACCAGCATTTGCGAGTACTTGCACCGTCAAAGCCAACATCAAAGTTTGCCGCGACGAACTTTACAAATCTAGTTTCATATTCTGTCTTCTGACAATATACTGTATGTTTCAAAACGCTTTTTTGACTCAAGATCGACTTGATTTTATTTCATAATTTAACACCAGAAGAATTTAACAACACTTTGGTCAACATTTTTTTTTTTTAAATTGAGGCTTACAAATAAACGTCACTTTTTGTTGTGTCACGTGACAGTTACTGATCCAAAATGGCTGCCGACAACCTCCCATCTGAATTTGACGTTATCATCCTTGGTACAGGTAGGAAAGTGTGTTAGGAAAATAAACATACTTGTAATGGTTTACAAACATATATGAAGTGTGCTCTGATGACAAATACTGTGCTATCACTATCAGGAATCACGCTACGCCGTCAGTGTATCTAGTCTGGGTTGGTAGCTAATGCTAATGCTAATGCTATTTAGAAAACCGAATTACTAGGCGGTGTTGACATGGAAACCTCATTGATCAGAAGCGTCGCTAATAATATGTGTGAGATCGGATAGTTTTAAACTCAAATATATTGATTTATAGATTAGTAATACAGGTTAGTGTCTGTAGTCAGGTGACTGTGATTGCTAATTAGTTTGGACATTTCTGCATTGTGCATGATGTCATTGTGACTCTTATGATACTGGACTATATGATATAAATCTGGTAGCAAAAAGAGACCTCGATTTCCTCTTCCCAGCTGTTTACACACCATGACTTTATGTAGGTGTTGATCGAAACAGGAATTAACAGTGAAGCCAAACTGTCTCTGAGGCCCTCTAGTGGGTGACAACAGTACAGTTTTAACCCCGTTTATTTCCAACACAGGCCAAACTTCAACAAATACATTTCTATAAATATGGTTTTCTTAAGCAATTCGTGTAATGTCTTACAGCACTTTTAACAATTGACATAGTCTCAAAGCAGCTTTACAGATATGTTTAATATGCATGAGACTGGCTTGAAATAGGCGAGTGTCAGTGTTTTTTTCCTAAGACAGTAACTTTTAATTAGAATCCAGACAACTGGCTTTTATCAAGCTGAATATTAAAATATTTAGTCATACAGTCCCCTCTGAAACTGTTGGAACAGCAAGGCCAGTGCTTTTTTTTTTCCACTGAAGACATTTCAGTGTGAGATCAAATTATTAATATGAGAATTCAGCTTTTATTTCTGATATTTCCATCTACTGTAGATTTGTCAAGTGATCATTTTCAGTTACATCTATGGCATTTGGCATGTGCCCTTATCCAAAGTGATTTGTTGATGTAACTCATGATCGTACCATCAGAATGAATTCAGAAAACTGCAGAAACATTGTCTGCCAATTAAAAAAAAACCTTCCAGTCTAATTGAGAGTATTTTTTTATTATGAAGCAAGACAATGATCAAAACACACTGCCAACACAATCAGGTGAAATTTGAACAGGGAAAAGAAATGGAAGGTTTTAGACTGGCCAATCACCAGATTCAGTCACCAGACCTTAACCCAGTTTAGGAGCATTTCACCTCCTTAAGAGGAGACTGAAGGGAGACACCCAACATTTCACCATAAACAACTGAAAGATAATGCACTAAAATCTGGAAAAGACTGCAACAGCCATTGTCACATATTTCTCAACCTGATACAGTTATTGTTAGCAAGTGATATGCAACCAAATAGTTTATTTTAGTAATTTATTTTAAAACTATCTGCTTCATTACTTAGAAGTTGGATGTTCTGCCACCAAACTATGTTGTTAACAGAACTAGATGTAAATATAAGGAAATTAAATCTAAAATTCTTATCTCTGATCTTAGATTCACCTTTTGATTTCAACAAAAGAATTGGCCTGACTGTTCCAGTACTTTTGGTTCATGATTCATGAAAGTTTTGTGCAGCCCAGTCATTTATTTTATTTGGCATTAATTAACGAATATGAAAAACAAAAGTTTAAGACAAATAACTAGTCACTCTGTTATAAGAAAAGAAGTGCCTTTGTATAAATAGAAAACACAGGTCGGTCGGTCTGTCTGCGTTTGAAAAATAAGCTGTAACAAATGTCTGAGCTGACTGAAGATTAAGGTCCCACTTCTATAGAAAAGGATGTGTAAAGTCTTTTTTTTTTTCTGCAGTTAACGGCTGACTTTTGGTTCTTTTT
Organism: Tachysurus vachellii; assembly: GCF_030014155.1. NCBI lineage: Eukaryota > Metazoa > Chordata > Actinopteri > Siluriformes > Bagridae > Tachysurus > Tachysurus vachellii. Next base: position 9,923,402 of record NC_083476.1, on the reverse strand, counting down.
ATTCCATCTGCCAAGGCATTCTTTTAACACTTGTAACACATCCAGCATGTCGGTGCTTGGTGTGCATGATTACCTCTGGGTACAGTGTTGATCTAGACTTTTTCCTCTCATGATTCACTGTGTGCTCACAGACACTTGTGCACTTGACTTTTTTGGATGTTTGTGGGGCCTGTACATACACTGTCACTTTATTTTTAATCACCATACACACAGGAGTGTGAAGTAAATCATCCTTTCTAAAATGAAAAAAAAAATGGTTTGGCACATATAGCTTTACTTTAAAACTTTTAAGAGGCCCAATTGGAGTACATGACACCATGTTGCCCACTTATATATATACAGCCATTAACCTAGACACATTAAAAACTTGCTATGGTGGCACGACCCTAGATCAGTCTGTTAAGTCAATGACTTAACAGACTGATCTAGGGTCGTGCCACCAAAGCTAGTTTTTAATGTGTCTAGGTTAATACTGTATATATAAGTCATTAACCTAGACACATTAAAAACTAGCTATGGTGGCACAACCCTAGATCAGTCTGTTAAGTCAATGACTGTTTTACTCTTTTCATTCATAAATTATATTGCGCTTCTGTTAGCTGGTGCAGCAGGTAGTGTTTGCGGCTCCACGGCTCCAGTGTCTCTGGTTTGAAGCTTGGATTGCTGTCCATGTGATATTTTGCATGTTTTCTGTCAATTATTACAATATGTTGTTCAGTTCCATTGGTTATACCGATTTTACTAGTGTGAGAATGTGTAATAGTCTGTGATGAACCCATCCAGGATATATTCCTGCTTTGTGCCTAGTTTTCCTGTGTACTTTTGGCAAAATCGGATCAGACAGAACAATATAATCACTAATTTACTGGATTTTAATTTAATGAAGCTGGTGGAGTTTTTTGAGTTCTGTTTACCAGCGTTTTTGGATCTGGAGTGTTGGTTGAGTGCTTTCTGAGGTGTGCTGAGTGAACAATAAACAGGATCTCTCACATATGGTTTGTCAGAGGTGTTGTGGATTTGATCATATCTACAGCAACCTCTTATAATATGGGGCATAGTTCAGTGTGCTATTCCTGGCTAAGAGTCTACTTTGAAAGTGGGACAATTTCTTCACCACAACTGGCTCAAGACTACCTGAACTCTTTTAGTGAACGGAGGGCTTAACAACAGGGCTCTCTAATCAGTAATTGTAACTGATTCAGCAGACATGTTTTTTTTGTTTACTGGGGTTGGTTATGGTGAATTAAAGTAAAGAAGTTTTTACAATATTTGGCAGACATGTGGACTTTCTATTCAGAGACAAACACCACTGAAATAGGGAATGTTTCTCTCCTCTAAGATATTGGGAAAGCATCATTAGGGGTTTTAATAATAGCTTCAGCTAAGAAACTCTTGGAAAGTGAGCTCTCAGAAATATTGAAAAGTTTGCAGTCCAAATTAGAGGATCTTGATAGAAAATCCCAAACCTTTCCTAGTTAAGGACTGCACAGAGAGTTCATGGCTACTTGATCTGCACTGGAGGAATTGCGTACACAGAGGGCAGAATCCGCTTTATTTTATGTGGGACAAAGGCTTTATGATTCTGGAAATCGGCCAGGGTTCCTTTTAGCTAGGCTTGTGAAACAGAGATCAAACACAGTGTCGTGTTTATTAATAAAACAATGAAGGATTATTATCAACAATTGTATTCATTAAATAATATCCCACTTTCAAATTTACCAGCGGACAGCAGGAAGATACCAAGGAAAAAGATTTCTAAACAGATGTTTATAGACACCATCAAGTCACTTATAAGTGGAAAGCCTCTAGGTTCTGATGCCTCTGTGCCTGAATTTTATAAGAAAATGAGGGACCTGGGAAATGATAAGCTTCTTAACATGTTTACATAATCTTTTTTTTTTAAATTATTATTATTATTAGGATATCACTGTATCAAGCAAATGGGCAATTTCACCTTTTTTAAAAAAAACTATTATAAATTATATACCCAATATAGAATGCTGTTTATGTCTTCCAACGTTTCTAGTAAATGTAAATTCTGTTTTTATATCCGGGATACTTGCTAGAAGATTAGAGGCTTTTCTGCCACAATTTATCGCACCAGATCAGACTGGTTTTATCCACAATGGCTCTCAATCTCTCAAATATTAGATGTCTTTTTACCATGTCACAGTATTGTTTTGTGACACACTGTGAGTCCATTATAGAAATAATGTATAGGGCACCACAAGCAGCAGTCCTCACATTTATTACACTCCCTTCCATTTGATCTTAAGTGTTGCACGAGACAAGGAGGCCCCATCAATCATTGCGTTTTGCATTGGCTTTGCAGCCTCTGGTAGTGTCTATTAGACAAGAGTTAACAAAGTAAGGAAATTCAGGTTGGTTACACTACTCGTACCATATCACCATATGTTGATGGCAGCTTATTGTCAGTGCCAGCCCAGATTGTCCAATAGCTTCAGCTGCTTTTTTACACAATAAGATTAAATGTAGTAAGTCACAGTCCCCTCTTCATTGTTCCCCTTTTAGTGGTGGATTCAATACACTGTTAGTGACTTACAAAGCCATCTACAAAAGTTCATATGAAATAAAAGTTCAGAAAGAGAATGTCAGAACTTTACCTTCCAATATATCGTCGCTGTCGGGCTGAAACCTCGTATGTCCAAATTTTGTCAATTTCATATTTTTTCACATATCGATGCTATTGGTCAGTCCCCACGTGGGTCTGTTATTTTTACAAGTTATTAACCAATCTAAAGTCTTGAAAATAGCTTGAGCGCAAATCTCATAACTCCATTGGACACTTCAACTGTCCACCTCTTCCTCATTCCGCATTAGAGCTTCGCTGCATATTTCTCCTCAAGAAGAGTCGCAACGAATCAACACGTCTTCTGAGGTAAATGTCAAAACACTGGGCTCAGAGAAAAAAAAATCTTGACCCCCGCTAGTTCTGGTGCTCGTCTGAGGACAGGAATTTAGCGCAAGACAATCCACTGCAACGCGGACTAAACCCTGTGCACAGTAATTTCCTGAAAAATAACGGTTTTGGAGATACGAGGATTCCACCCGACAGCGACGATATAAAGGTGGCCTAGCACTGCTCTACTTACATTTCTATATTTGGGATTGTTGTATGATAATCTTTGTGTGTGTGTGTGTGTGTGTGTGTATATCCATCACATTTGCTCACTGTGAACTTGTTCTCATCCATGAAGGGAACTGTACATCAGTGGCAGACCTGCCAATTCTAGTGTTCTCTGGCAAATGTCCGTCAAGCTGCATGGTGCTGGTCTCTGAGTACAGGTCCCACTAAAGGATGTAGGGCCCACATCCTCATCCTCATACCACCCTCACAGAGTCTGTTTCTGACAGTTTGGTCAGAAACATGCGCACCAGTAGCCTGCCATTTTTGGTCATTTTGCAGGCTATTAAGCAGTGCTCTTCCTGTTCCTCTACGATTGTAGCCCTTCTGTGGTGTTATCCAAATCTCCTTGTATAACCCCCCATCTCCTCCATGTTCTTGAACCTGTGCTGGGAGATGCACCAAACCTCTTTGTGGCAGATCATATGGATGTGCCATCCTGGATGAGCTGGACTACCTGTGCGACTGGATTGGGTTGCAGGTATTGTGTTTTTCTAGAAGTAGCGCCAAGTACCCTAACAAAATACAAAACTAGAGACAAATCAGTAAGGAAAGAGAGAGCAGTTGTCTGTGGCCATGATCTACAAAACAATTCCCTTTTGGGGGTTGTCTTACTGTTCTTGACTTGTGCGTAAAAGTTTGCATTCCTGAAAGAAATTGTAAAACATTGCCAATTATTTGGAGAATATGACTGATGCAGATTATTTATTTTTCTTTGGCAATGTAAAGTCATTAATTATCACAATGTTGTTTAACTCCTTTTTAAAACCTAATGATAACTGAAATCACCTCAACAACTCTGATCAAAAGTTTACATATCCTTGAATGTTTGGCCACATTATAAACACACAGGTTGACACACCGAGGTTTAAATGGTTATTAAAGTGAAGTTTCCACACCTGTAACTCATTGTAATTGCAATTAGTGTCTGTACATAAACAGTCAGTGAGTTTCTCAGCTCATGAGGTGATGCACTGACTTGGCCGGATACTGCACCATGGGGAAGACAAAAGAACTGCCAATGGACCTGTTTAATAAGGTAGTTGAACTTTATAAAGCAAGAAAAGGATATATAAAGATGTCTCATCACTTGAAAATGCCAGTCAGTACTGTTCAAAATCTGATAAAGAGGTGGAAAATAAGAGGTTCTTTTGATACTAAGCCACGGTCAGGTAGAACAAGAAAGATTTCACCCACTACTGCCAGAAGAATTGTTCAGGACGCAAAGAAAAACCCACAAACAACTTGAAAAATAAATACAGGCTGCTCTGGAAAAATGTGCTGTTGTTTCAAGAAGCACAATAAGGAGATGCTTTAACACAAATGACTGCATGGTTGAGTTGCCAGGAGAAAGCCGTTATAGCACCTATTGCCACAAAAAGGCCCACCTTCAGTACACCAGACAGCACCTACACAAGCCAAACCAAAACAGAACTTTAGTCACAACCATAAATGCTTTGTTTGGAGAGCAGTCAGCAAGGCCAACGGTGATAAGTAGCATGTTATCAGAAAATACTAGCAGACAATTTGCATGGAACGCTTTTGGATGTTCCAACATGACAATGATCTAAAGCACAAGGCAAGGTTGATCCTCCGATGGCTACAGCAGAAAAAGCTGAGGGTTCCGGAGGCCATCACAGTCTCCTGACCTCAATATTATTAAGCTACTTTGGGGAGATCTCAAATGTGCAGGTTCAATATACATGTTCAAATATTTTAACAGGGATTATTTACTTATTTGTTATGATTTGTTTGAAGCTTGTGCCATTCTGTTATGCCTTACCTATTAACTTTAATCCTATAAGAAATAAAATTTGTCCTGAGTTCTGACTCATTCTGCATTAATATGTCTCGCACAAGTTACAATTTTTGTATTTGTCCTGCCATGAAAGCTTTATACCAGTCATATATATTTTTATTATTATTATTTATTTATTATTTATTATTCATATTAAAGCATAAAGATAAAACATAAGGGACAAGCTTAAATAAGCCAAATATTTTGTTTTGTTCAGAAACACTGAGATCTGGCCTTGTTTAAGCTTGTTATCCCTTCACTAATATGTAGCCGACGAATTCTTTACAAAAACCCGCAAGTAGCCTCCATGTTCAAAATGTCTTGGTTTTAAACACAATCTAACATTGTTTACTTTATTCTCTTGGAGCACATGAATATTACTGCCCTCATTCTTTATGCTGTCCTGATTTAGTGTGCATTTATATTATAGGCCAGATCCTTATGACAGCTGAAGCTGCTCACTAGTGCATGGGCATATTGTTCTTTAGTATGGGGAGGGAGGGAAGCCAAAGAGGGAGACCTACCTCTATGAATAAGAGTGACAACATTGGGCCATGATTGATGGTGCACAAATTAGGATCTCTGGCCCACTTTTACTTGAATTTTTGTTAATCCACCACAGCCAGGGTATGTGCACCCTGTACATTTTCTTTATAGTGTCAAGGTTACTTATTCTGTTTGTCCTACATTTATTCTAAGCAGAGTTTAGGTATAAATAATGCCTGGCTTCTACTACCTTACTGATGTGTATTTGCATTGCGCTGCAGTGATTGAGTTTATGGGCATGCGTAGCATGATGTAATACTCTCAACGCAGTTATGATCTGTGTTTAATGTGTATCTGCAGTACAGTGTTAGGTTGACTTGAGGTGACTTTTAATTTATGTTCTCATTGCATTCCTGGAACTTATGCTGAGATGCTGCCACATCTGCTGATTTGATGTTGTGCATTTTATTCATTCTTTCAAAGTAATATTGTTCCATACACACATTGAGTGTCAACCATATAAATGTTGTACAATAGATCATTAACTAAAATTTTTTATTGCATTCAGTACATTCCACCTCGTATGGACACGATTGTGCTTTTCAGCATTTTTCAAATGTGTACTCTGTTTAAAGGCCTGTGTCGGTTTATATAGTGGTCAAACCCCGCAGAATAGAAGCCTTGACACAATGTAGGTAAGTCATAGCAACTTAAATAAATATTAAGAACATGAAATCCATCAATCCTTCACACACTAATAGTTTGGATTTAAACACAAGTTAAACTGAAGTGTTTCAATACATGAACTTTTATACTGATTAATACTGAAGAGTAAAAACATTTTAATAATTGACTAGGCCTGTAAGTGATCATGAAAGGTTGTGTTTATTATTCCTACCATGACACATGGAACTCTGTTCATTGGCTCAGATTTTATCCTCCTTTTATTAGAAATTTGTACGCTTTCCACCATGAAGTGCACAACTAACACGTCTTATTTCCCACAATGTTATCTCCCCATTTTCAAAAAGTTATTATATTATTATATTATATTATAATATTATTATGTCAAATGTTTGGCTTGCCAAAGGTGCTTGGCTTATTCTGATTCTACATTTTTTCTTCTTCTGACTAGGGTGTCTACCGCAGCCCATAAAACTGTCTGATTAAAAGGTGAAATGTTAGCACCACCATTAGGTCAAATTTGGAAGTAAATCTTTGGTCATAAACCTTTATTTATTTTTACAGTTTTATTAAACATTTAATTTTTATGAACATAAGAGTGTGGTTAACTAACATCTTTAGAATAAGAGATAATACAATTAATTCAAATGAGGTGTTGCAAAAAATGATTACACCAAACAACAAATTGAACTAAATCTAATAGTTTGAAATACTTAATTTTTAAGAACAGCACCATTTCTTCTAGACATTGAATGAACAAGTTGATGACGTCTATCTTTTACAATCTTGAAGTATGGACTCTTTCAGGTCCTGGATGCTGTTTCAGCTCGTCTTTTCAGAATGTCCCACAAGTGTTCTGTTGGCAGGCGGTCTGGTGACATGCTTGGCCACTGAATCACTTTTACCCTGTTCTTCCTCAGAAATGAACCAGTGATCTTAGATGTATGTTTTGGGTCATTATCATGTTGAAAGACTGCCCAGTGACCAGTAGGGTATGGAGTAATGGTAGCATCTTCTCTTTCAGTATTTCACAGTATGTCTGTGAATTCATGATGCGATCTATGAATTGCAAAGCCTCCACATAAGAGCACGTCCTTCGTGAACGACAGCCATGCATGCCAGTCCTCTGCGGTGTACGTTGGTGTCATGGGAAACACTCACCCCAGTTTGACTTGCTAATGATTTAGCCAACTGTGCAGAACTTGCATTGCAATTTTCTTCAACTTTTCTCATCACGAAATGCTCTTGACGAGGTGTTAACTTGCAGGGATGGCCTGTACATCTCAGGGAGCTTCCCACAAGTCCATTTTTGTTTGTTTTTTTTTAGATTATTTTTGTGTGACAGTATTCAAGCTTATTACTAATTTCTTATACCCTTGACCTGTTTATGCACAGAAATTATTTTCTTTCTCAGGTCTTGTGACATTTCTTTCCCATGTGCTGCCCTTGTGTCAGCATTATGTGGGAGTGGATTTTCTATCTTAAATAGCATTCTTAATTGTCTATTATTCTGTGACCACCTGTATGTTGATGGATTATAGAATCCTCTGCTGGTGAATTCCTGTAAATTTATTTTATTTTTTCTCCTAACACATTCATTGGGGTATAATTTTTGCACAAATTTTTTTTTTATCTTAAATTATTTTGTTAGAATAGTTAGAATACCGACTAATCTCATTTGATGAGATTACAAATGAACCAGATTTGCACAAATATCTTCTTGTACTGATTATACCTGTTACTTTGTTTTAAGAAGTATCTTAATTAAATTATTATTTATTTATTTTATTTAACGTTGAATATCTGCTGTGTAATTCCCAGTGAATAAGCTGTAGTAATGATAAATGGTGATGTTCTTACTGGTACTTATGCTTATTTAGTCATTATTATATGAAATGTTTATACACTCAGTTGATTACTGATGTTTTAACAGTATGAGATTTGGGACTGTTGAATTTTTAGTTTCAGGATTGCCTAAACAAACTTTTGGGACAATTCTTAAAAGTCTACAGCTTAATCTGTTCTAGAATGACTGAAAATAAATTGCAAAGTAAGATTCTTGAAGACATAGTTTGCTAAGTTTGGTGTAGCAGTACTTTAGTGGCATCTACTGAATATCCTTCTCACCTGATGTCATCGCCCACCGTCATGTGCTCTTATGGCTGAATGAGCATAAACCCCCACAGCCATGTTACAACATCTAGTGGAAATCTTCCCTGTAGAGTGGAGGCTTTTATAGCAGGAAATTGGGAGCAACCCAATATTAATCTCATGGTTTTGGAGTAGGATGTTCACAACTCAGGTATCACATACTGGATATAGTGGATATAAATCTGCCAATTTATCTAGTTCTGTAGCATTAACAGTGAAAATTATTTTAACAGATTTGATTATAACTGATGATTGTGACTTATAGAATTAATCCTGTCTGGTTCTGTGAGACTGCGTGAGTGAATGAGTGTGTGTGTGCCCTGCGATGGGTTGGCACTCCGTCCAGGGTGTCCTGCCTTGATGCCCGATGACGCCTGAGATAGGCACAGGCTCCCCGTGACCCGAGGTAGTTCGGATAAGCAGTAGGAAATGAGTGAGTGAGTGAGTGGTTCTGTGAGAAACTTTTTACTTTAGCAAGTAATTTAGCACAGACAGCAGAAACATGGGCTTTATACATCTCAAAGGTTATCTCTTGCTCATATCTTACGGAACATGTGCGACTAGATTAGGTTAATAACTCATCAAATGCGAAATTGACTAGTGAACTATGAAGCCATGCAAAATCTGAACAAATATTACACTGATCCATACGCTGAAGCTCACCTTGGTAACACATATATGAGGGATAGAAGAGAGGAAATGCTGACTGTGTGTAAGAAGGAGATGGATAGCAGGAATGGCTAACAGAGAGAAGGACTGAAGAAACTTAGCTTTCCCTGCTTCTCTCTGTCCTCTCTCCTTGTCTTTCAGCTCGGGCTATAAATAACACCCAAAATGACTTTCAAGGTGCAAAGATATAGAATGAATTTTGTAATGTTCTCTGAAAATGAAAGATGATTTATGATTTCATACAATTCCTGCAGAAAGCATTTCAGGGCTTTGCTCAGTCATCAAAGTCCTGCGGACCGTGATCTATTATTTATTGCCAAGCATCTCTGTGTGGCACCAGTATTTTATAGCAGGTAATGTTTGTCTTTAGCAAACATCATGTGGGGGAAAATCAATAGTAGATAGGAAAAATTACATTAAAGATAGTGGCAAGAGGTTATTTAAAATGTTTTTTTTAGGATGTCTGTAGTATTGCTTCAACAGTCAGAAGCAGCCCAGCTCAGAAAGAATCTGAGGCTATCATGAATACAGACTCACTAAAACTGCACAGTTAAAGGCTTGAAGGTTATACAAGGTGATTTTTATTTTTATTTTTTTCATTTTTAGTTGTCCAATTTTGATGAGTCCATGATAGCCTCAGATTCCTGTTCTTGGTTGAAACAGAAGTGGGCCCAGTGTGGTCATCTGCTCTTGTAATGCATGCTCAGATGCGTTTATCTGCTCTCCATGGTTGTAAATACTTCTTATACTTTATAGGGTGGTGTACTTTTGTAACATTATCCTGCATTTCCAATAGATTTTGATCAGATGCTACTGCATGGTTCATAACTTATTCCAAATAATAAAGAATGAATTTCTTATTATCAAGATTTCATCAATTATTATTCAAACAGAAGGCTATTTTCTGGGGGGGCACGGTGGCTTAGTGGTTAGCACGTTCGCCTCACACCTCCAGGGTCGGGGTTCGATTCCCGCCTCCACCTTGTGTGTGTGGAGTTTGCATGTTCTCCCTGTGCCTCAGGGGTTTCCTCCGGGTACTCCGGTTTCTTCCCCCAGTCCAAAGACATGCATGGTAGGTTGATTGGCATCTCTGTAAAATTGTCCCTAGTGTGTGATTGCGTGAGTGAATGAGAGTGTGTGTGTGTGCCCTGCGATGGGTTGGCACTCCATCCAGGGTGTATCTTGATGCCCGATGAGGCTCCCCGTGACCCGAGGTAGTTCGGATAAGCGGTAGAAGATGAATGAATGAATGAAGGCTATTTTCTAAGTTGCCTTAAATGCTTAAATGCTTAAAAGACCTTTACAATACAGTATTGTTATGTCCTGAGTCATTTAGTTTAAACAGAGATGTCTGTTGTGAAAAGCAAATGTAATATCAGCAAAGATGTTTGATAATCCCCAAGTCCTTTGTGAATAAAGCTGCTAAGACCATCAAGATGCTAAGATTTAATTGAGAATTTATTGATTTAATAAGAAAATTCTATTTTTCGGTTTGAGTGCAGGCTTTGCACATCTGTGTTCTTGTTGTTGTTTGTTTGGGTTCCCTCTGTTTTCCCTGCCTGTATTCCCTCTGCTTCTGAGTAACCAGTTTTGACAAGGTGTTATGAATCTTCAAATAAACCTTAAACTGAAGTCTTCAGTTTTGGATTATTTTTCACTTTGATTCTCACCATATCCATTACTTTTCTTAACATTAGCCCCCACAGCATTAATCCCAACACCACATGTGCAGTTACTGGGGGGTTAGTTACTATTTACTGGTTAAGTAGCTGTGCTTGAACCTGGACAACAACCAACTTACTACATGATTTTAAACATGATTCATCCTGGTTATAATTATGTTGCTAAGCTTCCATGGAGGGGTGGTGGGCTTTCTGTTATTGAAACGAGTGGACTGACTTTTAAATTCAGTGAAGTTACATCACTTAAAAGTCTAGTCTTGAAATTTCCAAATACTGTCCCTATGCAAATGATTTTGATTTACTGATCACCCAAACCAGTGCCATGGATTCTGTCAGGAGGTAATGAAGTGCTCACTGTTGTCCACCCTATTTGTGCTAAATATTTACGTTCCTTTTTCTTTGGCAATCCTTGATTGAGTTTATGCAACACGTTGCTTTCCCTACTCCTATGAAGGGACATATATTCGATACAGTTTGCACCGCTAACTTAGACCAGACCTGTTTCACCCTGTGATAGCTCCCCTGTGGCACTTTTCTAGACATCTCAGATCACAAATTTATTCCCTTTTATTAAGTCTTCCATTAACCCACTGCCATTCTCCACAACAATTGAGACATCTCTGTTTTTACCCCTTCCTGCTAATGTAGTGTTCTGGTTGTCAAACATCAATTTTCTCATTTTAAATTCCCTTCTACCTATACCTCTCTGTCCATTTGGTTGTTTATTCACTTCTTAAAGCATGTGTACTCACTCTCTAAGTTCCCTTTTCTAATATCTTAAATGGTTTTCTAGTTGCATGTTCTGTTCCATCTCCCTTTAAAATGGCACAGTTTTTCAACTCATGCCTCTTTTTACTGTAGCTCTGAAAACAGCAGCAAGCTCTGTCACAAATGTTGGTTGGATGCCCTCAAATAGGACATGACCCTCAAGGCTGATTATCCAGGGTCCAGCAGCCACAGTTTAAACAAGAAATAGTAATTTAGGAAAGCATCTTGACCTTCGAATCCTTCTATGTATATTTCTATATTTGATGCAGATAATGTTAAAAAAGCTCATCTGATATGAAATATACAGTATGTCGTTTCAGTGAATACATACTGAGCAGTATTAGATGAGGAGTTGTGGGTAGCTTGAACATCCTGTCAACATCACCCACTGTGACACATTATAGTGAACAAAGAATAGTATTGTAATGAAAATAAGGAAAAACAGACTTATGTCTGCAAGAAGGATGAGCCCATCTGTGGTCTCTGTGGCCAATCAGTGGTTGGACCAAATGAAGTGCCACCTTAGTGTCCTTAGCTTGGGAGAGAGCAGTCTGGACATCTTGTTAGTAGGGTTGCACTTGAAATATTCTATAATAGTTTTCCCACATTCTTCCATGGCAAGCTCCAGGAGACACAGCTCATTAATATTCATGATTCTCTGACTGAGGAGCTAAGACCATTTGTTTCTGATCTCTTCAATGGCATAAGAAGGAATTGCATTTATATGACGACACAGTGGACAGAATCTAGTCTCCATGAGACCTCTGCTCTATCAACCCCACCTGCACCCTCCTGTCTTTAAAAGTCTATTCAAAGGCTTTTGCTCCACAGTATCATAAGTCTCCCCTGGTGTTAGTTCTGGTTGAAATCTGGTATATCTGTATGTATCTGTAGGCCCCCTCTTTCACTCAGAGTTTGATTAAGAGCTTCACACAGCTCGATTAAGCTGCTTTTTCGGGTTAAATTCTTAGTTTTTCTTGAGTTTTTCCCTGAATGAGAGAAGTGTAACCACCAGCCATAATGGTCAGCCATCTGCAATGGCTGACTGGATTTCCAGTGGCATTTGGTCCCGAAGCATTTGGAACCTTTCCGGATATGTTTTGGATATCTAGGATGGAAACCTTCTACTGCTTGGGCTGCTCAACTTTGATGGATGATGGGCTTGATAATGGTGAACTGTTTTCCAGTGTTCATGAGGTGAAGTGTGATGCAGGGCTTGGAAGCACACTGAGAGCCGTAGTGACTGTATTTGTCTCTAAATCAAAGAAAGCAATACATTAGTGAATGGCTATTTAAAGATGGAAACTTGACAAAGGTGCCATCACCTCATCAGGCAGGACCTCAAGATTTTTTAGATCTATGTAAATGGGGTCATGTCTAAATCTTGACCAAAAAATTTGAAATCCTGTTCTTTACAAAGATGAACAAGCTACATATGATCAGTACTTGACCTGTTTTTGAAAAATATCTGCAAGAGTAAGATTTTTCTTGCTAGAGCCAAGATGGTTTACTACTTCAAATGCATCATGATATAGAATCAAACCAATTGATGATACCACTGTCTTAAACAAGAAGTTCTTCCTAATATTGGTGCCATCCAATACATCTCAAAGAATATCCTCAGGTGGAACTTGGGAGTGTACTTGATTGTATTGCTTACTCATTGACTTACACTGGAAGAGGGATTCTATTGTTTGTTTGATTGGGCCATACTGAGTAAAGCACTCTTTACCTGCCTCATTTATTCTAATGCAAATGGGCAATGGTTTAACATATTTGAAACTTTTTTTAAAAGTTTTTCTTCTTTGATCAGTTTTCAGTGTCTTGGTAAGGCAATCCCTCCAGAGATCTTAAGGTTTCAGCACCCTGAGTACAACTAATTTTTATAAATCAAAACTTTTGTTTGTTGTGTCCTATCACAACTCATTAACATCAACATAGGCAAAAAGGTTATTGCAGCAATTGTTTTCTATGCTGCACACACACACACACAGCAAAAAAGGAGGAAAACTACAAAATCCACAAAATAGAAGCACAACAGTACTACTAGCCACCAAGCAACATGGCTAACTTATTTTAACACTTCAGTAATCAGCTTTACCTTCCAAACAATAATAAAAAAAGTCCAAGAGCTGCAGGTTTCTGGCCAGTCACAGCACAGCAAGAGGATCGCAAGTTATTTTTTTTTAAAAATTGTATGCTAATGTTACTAATCAGTTCCAGTCTCTTTAGAAGCTAATATGACATTAGGTGATAGATTAATTAGAAAATTCAGGATTCAGATAATTAATCCTTGAAAGACCAGACTTGGCTCCACGCCTGTTCTGTTTGCCACTTTGAGATATGCCGCCGTCTCATATTTTTGCGGGCTCTTTGCTGTTGATTCCAACATCACTCCCAGAATGCACTGTTTATTGTATATTGCAGTATTTTATGGGTAACCGCAAGTTGCACATAAATATTTCCCATAATTCATTGTTTTCTACAGTATAGTACCGTTTTGAGGGAAAGTGTTATGTTACTGTTGGAATTTGGCCTTTTCTTAGAGTATTTTGTTACACTGTACATTATGATTTCTTTTTAAATTATTCATTTAATTACAATACAATTGTTTAGTGCTGTCAGTATTTTTTCTCTTACACTCTCACCTGTACTCAGGACATTTCTCCAGCAATCACATATTATGTATGCTTTGGCCTGCTGGCCACATAAGGAAAAAATCAAGTGAAGCATAACATTTTGTGACTTGTCAGACAGGAAAATGTGCTGGAGATTTGATTAGGCTCATTGACATTCGTCCTGTCTTCACTTTTATTTCCAGGCCTTACTGAGTCTGTCATTGCTGCTGCATGCTCAAGAGTGGGACAGAGAGTTCTGCACTTAGACAGGTAAGTCAGCACTTTAACACTTAATGCATATGTAACTGTGATTCCATAAACCAGCATAACTTCCTGTGGCTTGTGGACATGAGCATGCAGCTAAAAAAAAATGTAATATTTTGTCTTTTGGTTTAGAATCATGCTCTATCCATCAGAGCAAAAATGTCCTTTATGTGTTACAGAAGAAACTACTATGCTGGAAACTGGTCAAGTTTCACATTCAATGGCCTTTTGTCTTGGATTGAGGAGTACAAGGTTTTTATTCCTTACTTCTGCAGAGACATGGTGTTAATGATGTTTTGATGTTACAGGTTGGTTTTTGAGGTTTTGACAAGCAGCTTATCTGTTTTGGTTTTGTTGACTTTAGGCTCAGCAAGAAATTCCAAGCACGAAGTCAGAACAGGGATGGAATGATCAAATCAAGGATGAAGAGGAAGTTATTTTTCTCAGCTCCGTAGACTCCTCCATCTCCAATTTGGAAGTTTTCTCTTATGACAGGTATTGTTTTTCCTCAATTTTTGCCATGTATTGTCCTGAATGAGTTAGTATTAATTAAGTATTAATGCTTTAAAACTCTTTATTTATTCAAATTATCAGTGTATGTTTTTCTCCAGTTTTAGTTTTTGACTGCTGTAGTGTAACACTAGTTTGTGTATTGGTGTAACACTGGTTTATGTATTGAATTATCTTTTTAAAAATGCCACTGAAGTAGAGCCTTTTATTACAAATTCTAAAATAATCAAAATTCTAAAACAATAGTACACAAGTACATTGTTCTATTTTTTTATTTTTATTTATTGTATATAGGTAATAGTAAATGTTTAGGTTTTAATGGTAACCCTGGTTCTTTGATTGCATGAATGAAGTAACTTACTTGCCCTTCTGGGTTGTACACCAGAGCTAAAAAAAAAAATAAATAAAAAATTGAAAGGTTCTACCCCAACCTTTCGAACAGCCCAGAGCCTTAACCACTTGAGCATTACCATTAGTGTTAAAAAAACCACTTTCCCCTTAAATACTAATGTAGTGTGTATATATATATGGAAATATATGCTCTGAACACTACCTACTGTCCTACTGCCTGACAAATAAATTGTATAAATATTCAGATTTCAGATAAAAAATCTCCAGGCAGAATGTTACGTTTTGATTATTCATCCTGTATACAGCAAACATTGTATTTAGTGTGTTTTTGGCCATGCATTTCAACACACCTGCCCTCTGACACTGTTTCAGAAGACAATTCTTGAGCATCAAATCAAATTAAACTAGATTTGTAAAGTTTGTTTCGACAAACTTTGATGTTGGCTTTGACGAGGCAAGTATTCGCAAAGGCCGGTGCTCTTTGGAGGTGAGTGGACATAAGGGTCAGTGTTACTTTTGGAGGCAAGTGGACAGAAAGATAGGGTGCCAAAACATTTGGAGGCAAGTGGAGACGAGCATGTGATGTCATCCAAATTCTCCTAAGGAAGTTCCCCTCATTGGGCTGAGTGTTTTGATATGTCACATGCCCATGTTGTGCAAAATGTTTTGATTTTGCATATTTTGGGGGCGGGGCTGCGGCCCAACCGAAAGGCCAGTCGGTACACCAATTTAAAACTTTGTTCGGAGTCTCACCCTAAAGGAGCTGGCCAAGTTTGGTGTAGATAGTTCGAAAGCTTGCCAAGTTATAAACCTCCAAAGTTTATAATGGGAGTCTATGGGGAAAAAAAGGCCATTTTGAGACCCGGTACAGGAAGTACCGGTACTCGGATCGCTTAGAAAAGTAATAGCAACAAAATTCAGACCAGGATCTACAACATATCCAAATATGGTGCATGTGGCTCGAAAGCCCTAGGCCGCATTAAATTTTATAAATTTTTGTCTAAGCTTAAATAGGAAATAACTATATAATTATAGTTCCTTTATATTTTAGATATATATTTAATTTACTTCAAAATTAGCCTGTCAGTGCACCTAAAATGCAGTTCTGTTAAAATGTTTCATTTATTTGATTATATCATGTCTATTATAAAAGCAGTGTTTACAGATTTATAAATCACTTGCTTCAGAAAAGATAATAAATAAACTTTCATTACAACTTGACGTGGGTTGATATAAGGTTGATATAAGAAAAATTTGACTGTTTTAGATTATCATTAATAAATGTATTTATGTTGATATTGTATTGTGTAGCAATATGTTCTGTCACCTATAGTGAAGAGTCTAAGGATGACGAGCAGCCGAATGCTTCTCTAGTGAACAGCTTGCCCGAAGCAACTGAAGAGACGAATGGCTGCCATATAGAAGCCCAAGACATGGATTCTTTCAATTCTTGTACACAAGGTGATGCTGACCCACAGAATCTAGAGGGGAATGAGCAAACATCTAACAGCCAAGACACCTGCCAATCAAAGGAAGAAATAAAAGATCAGCAGACAATAAGAAGCCCAGAGCAAGCACTAGAGGTCAAAAAGAAAATAACCTATGCTAAGCTACTGAAGGAGGGTCGCAGATTTAACATTGATCTTGTGTCTAAGGTGAGTGTTTATTTAATCATGGAAATACTGTATATGTATATAAATTTTGCACTGAACCCTTTTTCTGATCTTCTGCCATCTCCTACCAAGGTTCTTAGACACACCTGGAATCACTTTCTAGTACATATCCTACCATTTAATATATTTTCTAGATTTTTCTTTACATTTTTCATACAGGTTATTTAATTCTACTTTAATAAATTATATAGTTAAAGCGATGTCCTCCACTCTCAGCCATGCAGACTATGCACTGTGCTTAAAATAGTGGCTTCACCAGTGCACTGTGGACACTGTTTTTAGAGTGTGCCATGACTTTTTAGTGCCATAACAGCCTAATGCTGGCTTTATAGTATTTTACAGATACCCTTATCAGAGTGCTTTGCAGAATTGCTTTGTAGAATTGTAAAACATATTCTCCTGCTTGCAGGTCTGTGTCTCAGAAAACCATCAAAATAAAGCTCTATTAGAGTACAGCAAGCTAGTCAACATAAGCACCTGGCAAACAGTTCTTGTTTTTTGGTTGTTGTCACTTTTTACATAAAATTATTCTTTATCTATCTATCTATCTAGCTAGCTAGCTAGCAGTAAACAAATGTAGAAAATACAATTTTAATTAATGACTGATTATTCTGAACTAGCCAACACTATTTGCATGCAGTCAGCAATTTGTCTATTCTTAAGCACAGCCAGCATTTTGCATACTGGCACAATGGCTAAACAAAGAAATTATGGAAACAAATATGTATATTACCATCACACAACATTATGAGACAGTTAGGATACTGATGCAAGTGAACATGGATGAAAGAAAAAGTGAAATCCTCTCTTCGAGAGGATAGAATTTTATTTTGCAACCCATTTGCAGCATGTGCCACCATAAAGGAGGGAGGATGTTTTAGAACCACAGGTATGGATGAACACTGAAATTTGATGCAATATGCGAGGGTAGTTACAAGAGAGGGACAATATTACAGTTACATCCTCAAAAATCAAGATCCCTTTATGTTGTTGGCTTGTCTGCTGGATCTCCATATCAGAAATGGCTTTGACCTGAAACTACAGACAAGCAATAGATGTGATAAGGCTTGAAGTATTTATTATAATTTAGTCTACAAAATTAATAACATTTATTAATAACATTTTCCTATTTGTGAAACTTTAAGTGTGTTTGAATGAGAAAAGGTGTCTTGCTATGTTTTGCAAAAATACCCTATGAAAAGTAGATGTACTATATTGCATTGAAAAGAGGTGTAATTAAATTTACAAAGCAATTGTAGATTGTTTATCCTGTGTGTTGTTACCAGGATGATCAACAATTGTTTTTATGTTTTGCGATAGGTCCTCATGAGTCCCTTGTTTTTTCCTGAACAGTTAAACTGCCACATTTCTTCTACATATTACCAACAGAGGCTATATGATTTTATATGATCCATTTTTTCACTATTACATTATTGCACTCTGAGCACTGGGGCCCCTTAGGGCTGTGTAGTCAGGAAGTCCAGGATCAGGAACAGCATCTCCAGCACCACCACTCTGAGCACTGGGGCCCCTTAGGGCTGTGTGCTCAGTCCAATGCTGTTCACTCTGCTGACTCTGTGTAGAAATGCAAAGCTCAAACCGCATTGTCAATTATGCCTATGATACGACTGTGGTGGGAATAGCTAGTCAGCATACAGAGAGGATGTGAAACAGCTAACTGCCTGGTGTAGAGCCAACAACCTGTATCCGAACTTTGACAAAACTAAAGAGTTGATGACCCTCCGCTGAACATCTTTGTCAGATCTTTTGTGTAAGTTGTCAAGAGCACCAAATTCCTTGGTGTTTATCTGGCAGAGAACTTCACTTGGTCACTCAACACCAGCTCCATCAGTAAGAAAGCCCAGCAGCACCTCTACTTCCTACAAAACCTGAGGAAAGCCCATCTCTCTCCCCTATCCTGACCACATTCATTAGAGGGACCATTGAGAGAGTCCTGAGCAGCTGCATGTCTGGCTTGGGAACTGCACCGTCTTTATTACAATACCCGGCAGCAGGTAGCGAAGACTCTTCCCTCCATCACGCACATTGTGGATGACCCCAAACACACCTTACACACAACAATCAAAATTCTAAATTCTTGTGGTGGTAGTGTGATGGTCTGGGGCTGTTTTGCTCTTTCAGGACCTTGAAGACTTGCTGAGAGAAATGAAACCATGAATTCTGCTGTCTACCAAAAAATCCTGAAGGACAATGTTTGTAGCCTGAAGCTGAAGCAAACGTGGTTTCTGCAGCAGGACAATGATCCAAAACACACCAGCAAGTCCATCTCTGAATGGCTGAAGGATAACAAAATGAAGACTTTGGAGTAGCCTAGTCAAAGTCCTGACCTGAATCCTATTGAGATACTGTGGCATGATTTTAAAAAGGCGGTTCATGCTCGAATATCCTCCAATGTGGCTGAATTACAACAATTTTCAAAGATGAGTGGACCAAAATTCCTTCACAGCGCTGTAACGGACTCATTGCAAGTTATCGCAAACACTTCATTGCAGTACTTGCTGCTAAGGGTGGTGCAACCAGTTATTAGGTTTAGAGGGCAAACACTTTTTCACATAGGGCCATGAAGGTTTGGATTTTGTTTTCCCTTAATAATAAAAACCTTTAAAAACTGCATGTTGTGTTTACTTGTGTTATCTTTGACTAATATTTAAATTTGTTTGATGATCTGAAACATTAAAGTGTCAAAAACGTGCAAAAAAAAAAATACAAAATCAGGAAGGAAGCCAACAATTTTTCACACCACTGTATGGTTGAAATAACAATAAAAGCTTCATGACTTGACTTGACTTCACTATTTGTGCCCTAAATAAGCTATTTCATATCTCTTATGTTAAATAGCTTTTCCAGATCTCACATTGATAGGAAAAATTGTGTTGTGTGCATCAGAGGCTCAATGTTGTGTAATAACAAATTATTCTTGTGTTTCTAGTCCACTGTTGTTATAGATGCCACCTAAAATTAAAACTATGCACACATGAACCGAGAGACACAAATTTGATCATTGCATATATTGAAATGATAATTTTCTACTTACAGCTGCTGTATTCCCGTGGCTTACTGGTGGACCTTCTCATTAAGTCCAATGTCAGCCGTTATGCTGAGTTCAAGAACGTCAGTTGCATCCTCACCTATCATAATGGCAAAGTGGAGCAGGTAAGCTGGAACCTCAATGCACTAATAATGCTTAAAAGTGTATTCCCTCTAAATTATTGAAACAGTCTTGGACTTTGCCTACTGTGAAAAAAATACTAATTGTTTAAGTATATATTAAAAGGTTTAATTTTGTGTTACCCTTTACACTGTATTTTTTAAAATTAAATAAAAAAATAAGGTTTGAATGTTTAGGAATGGTTAGAAAGTGTGAGCATGTTTATATTCAACATAGCCACTAGTGATTCAGTATTTCTGACCTACACATAATCACTTGATACTTAATTATACTTACATATAATTTCTGCTTCAACTGTTCTATTTTAATGTGACCAAAAATAATAATTTGTAATTTTTTTAGAAGTGTTTATAATGCAAGAAAGCCATGTTTGAGTGTTTTCTGCTGAGTTTCTTAAGTACTATTCGGACGGGACTAGTTTTACAGGGGGTCGTTAGAGAAATTTCAGTTTCACAGACGTACTTTGTGATTTTAATCCCGTCCGAATCTTTCATGTCTGTCTTTTTCTCACACGACCTGTGTAAAAATTCCAGAGCAAATTACCTACTGTTTTTCAGTAAAATCGGCGCTCCTCTGAGAAATCTAATCCCGTCCGAATGCGAATGTCTCTGATTGCTGAAAAGTTTTTTCCAAAACGCGTTTTCTTGTCTGTTTTGGTCAACGTGAACTACCGTATCAACCCTAGCGCACCGGTATTCAAGTTTATTGATCGGTCATATGACCATACGCAATCCACGCATCCTGGACATGTGGTCTTGTGCAACGCCCACATGTAAAACACAGACACTCCTACCTCCGTAATAAACACAGAGATTAGTCCTGTCCGAATCTAACTCAAACGTCGTTTGGAAAACTAGTCCCTTCCGAATATAGTCTCCTTTTTTTTCACTGATATTTGAGTTTTTTGTACTGATTATCTTTCACTCCACTTTGTATGTTCACTCATAGCCTTACCTCTGTCTTCTAACTGACACACATCTCAAAGGTCCCGTGTTCCCGTGCTGATGTATTTGGCAGTAAGCAGCTGACTGTGGTGGAAAAACGTATGCTGATGAAATTCCTTACATTCTGCCTGGATTTTGAGCAACACCCAGAGCAATTCCAAGGTATGACTGTCTTTTCTTTCTGTCTGTCTTTTCTGTCTGTAAAGTTAAGTGCAAATTGGTGAAATAATTTGAATTGAGTTGGTCTATCTGGCAATGGGAACAATACAATATAGCAGATTGTATTGGTGTAGAACACATATTACATAATTTAAACAATATATTTTTACTCACAATTTTCCCTGAGCACACAGCCATGAATAAAGAATGGTATAAAAAAATTCCTCCGAGAGCAATCTATGAACAGTTTTGGATCCATGATGGATCACCTTGCTATAAGGCAAAGGTGATAACAAAGTTGCTCAGGGAACAAAACATTGAAATTATGGGTTTATGTCCAGGAAACTTAATAATATTGAGAACATGTGGTCAATCCTCAAGAGTCAGGTGGACAAACAAAACTCACAAATTCAAACAATGATGGCATGCAGTCTTTTGTAATATTTGTCCTTAATTCTCTCAGGTGGTATAGCTGCCCATTCGTCTGCCAGTATTTTATTTTATTTTTTGATAACATGCTGCATTCATCTTGCCATCAATTTTTGATTGCCACCGGAGCTCATACAGCCCCAGAACATAAGAGATCCTCCACCATGCTTTACAGTGGGGGTGGTGTACTTTTCATGGTAGGCCTTGTTGACTGCTCTCAAAATATAGTGTTTATGGATTTGACTAAAACTCAATTTTTGTCTCCTCACTCCAAATGATGAGGATTGTGAGGCTTGTCTAGGTGCTGTCTGGTGTACTGAAGGCAGGTATTTTTGACCATGCAAGTTATTTGTGTTCAAGTACTTCCTCATTCTGCTCCTTGAAACACCACCACCTCTTTTTTCCAGAGCAGCCTGTATTTCTCTCAAAGTTGTTTGTGGGTTTTTCTTTGCGTCTTGACCAATTCTGGCAGTGTGACTTAGTAAACACAACCAATTCTTAATCAGAGATTGAACAGTACTGACTGGCATTTTCAAGTGTTGAGAACTTTTTATGTCCTTTTCTTGCTTTATAAAGTTCAACTACCTTAAACAGGTCCATTGGCAGTTCTTATGTCTTCCCCATAGTGCCATATCCAGCCAAGTCAGTGCATCACCTCATGAGCTGAGAAACTCACTGACTGTTTATGCACAGACACTAATTACAATTACACAATGCGTCACAGGTGTGGAAACATTTATATATTTGTGTGAAGAAATAAGGATACCTCAATTCTTTATTAAGAAATGTCAACATGTCAATTTCTGATCTTGTTTTAATTTGTACCTGTAGATAAAAGTGATGTAATTGCACGTAAACAACAAAAACACTCTGTTTTCACTTAATAAACAAAAGAAATCAACAAAAATGAGTATTTCAACTGAGGAAAAAGGACACCCTTTGCCGTTTGAGGGGTTTCCTGCATGCACAGTACATTTCAAATCACCACACAGGATATAAGTTGGATTTAGATTTGGACTTGGACTTGGCCATTTTTTACTTTTGAGCAAATCCATGGTGGATTTACTGGAATGTTTTTGTCATGTTGTAAGGTACAGTTCCACTTCAGCTTCAATTTTTATTTACAGATGGTATCATGTTCCTGAAGCACCTTCTGATACAATGTAGAATTCATAGTGGATTCTATGATGATTTGCTGGCCAGGTCCTGCTGCAGCAAAGCATCCAAACCATAACACTTCCACCTCCATGTTTCACAGTTGGTATGAGGTTCTTTTGCTGAAATGCTGTATTTGGTTTATGTCAAACATGCCCTCTGTTATGGTGTGCAATTATAATAATTCCGTTTTAGACTCATCTGTCCAAAGCACATTATTCCAGAAGTATTGGCCTTTGTCTCTAGTAGTCTTTGGCAAACTTAATTCTTGCCCTTATGTTTTTCTTAGAAGCAAAGGTGTCCTCCATGCACACCTCTGATGATAATTAACATTGTGCAGTCTCTTTCTGATTTGTAGATTCATGCACTTTGACATCAACTGTAGCAAGAGCTGGCCGTAGGTCCCGTGATGATATTTTAGGGTTTTTGGAGACTTAAGCATCTTGTGGTCTGCTCTTGGGGTGAATTTGCTTTTATGTCCTGACCTGGCCATGCTGGCAGTTGTTTTAAATGTTCTCCACTTGTACATGATTTTTGGACAGTGGAATGGCTGATTACAAATTCTTTTGACAGCTTTTTATATCCCTTACCAGTAGGGCTGGGCGATATGGCTGTAAACTGTATCACGATATCAGTGTTTCATATCGGGTGATATCAATAATTATTCATATTTTTATGACCCATTTAAAATAAGGACCAGGAGAAAAATATATTACATTTAAACATTTTTATTTTAAACTTAAAATTCCTCTGATGATTAAGACATAATCCCTCAGTTATTAAGACAGAACTGTCAACAACCATGGAAAACTCAAATAATTAAAATGTAAACATAAGTCTAAAGTCACAATGAACACTTAATTATCTCTTATTATTTAAGGTGCAAAATGACAGAAAATGTAAGAACTGCTTAATAAAAGGTAATAAAATAGTGCAAAGTGTTAAATATAAACATAGAGAAACCTGAGAATTTAGTGCAAGTTTAGTGCTAGGAAGTTCACTAGCTGTTCACCTTCTGGTGAATAAAGTGTTTTAAAATATGTGCAGTGTTTTGTAAACATAAATAAAACTGAGGTAGACTGAGATACATCTGTAATATAAAAAACAAACCTGATACAGTACAGTAACATTGTTTGAAATATAAAACCTGCAGAAATATGAAAAAGTAGCTGACTTTTCCTCTTTTATTTACAATTTCCTCGCTGGCTGCGGCTCATTTTCTGCTTATCAGTCGGCGGGTTACTGAAGGCATTCACTAAATTCCAGGGGTTTCGTTACAACGACGTAAAGTGGGCGTGGTTTCTGGAGGTCTTTGAAAAATGCCGTCTTTCAAAAAAAAAGAGCATAACTATGATGGATAATGAAGGACAAAACAGTCATACAGGTAGATTTTATATTTTATATCTATTATGCTTTATTATTTCTGTTAAGCTATTTTCAAAAACAAATAAACAACCAAAAACTACGGTTAGGGTTAGATGATCAAATAGGCCACGCCTACCCGATGGCGCAATATCTGTTACGCTGTTTTGAAATCCCTGGAAATAAGTGCATCCCAGTTAACTGAAGAGGAATCCAGCAGACCAGCACGAGACAACGATTTGGCGCAACCAAATATGATACTGTTACATGATTGGCTGTTAGCGTGTCACTCCCTACGTTGCTAGGTTACCAGAGAGTGAGTGCCTTTGTTAATGCAACGCAACCTCTGTTTTCTTCCGACGAAGAATAAAAAATATCGAACATTTATCGAACACTTTTTTTATTGATATCGGTCAGGTGTCTATTTTATTGCCCAGCCCTACTTACCAGACTCATAAGCATCAACAATCTTCTTTCTGAAGGTCTCAGAGAGCACTTTGGATCTCAACACGGTGATAGCCCTCACTTCAGCAATTAGGAGCAAACCAAACTAAATATCTGAGGTTTAAATAAGGCAAGACTCCTTCAAAATGCTCTGTAATACTGTTCTAATATTTTGCAACTGATGTGATACACCTGTAAGTAATGTTATCCATTTAAAATACAAATAAATGTGATTGTGTCCTTACTTTTTGCTCACAAGATATTGGATTTTTTTAATTACATTTTTCATATAATTTATAAAAGATTTTTCTTTGGTTTTATTTGTTTAGTTATATTATGTATATAGGTATATTTTTTGTGGTATGAATATGTACTGTGTTTCCGTATTTTATATGTATTTCAACAAGCAGAAGCTGTGATGCTCAAAGTCTTGCTTGGCACTATTAAATATTACTGTGGAATAACAATTATCTCTTTCTTTTTTCAGATTTCACAGAAATGCCATTTGCTGAGTTTCTTAAATGTAAGAACCTGACCGAGAATCTGCAGCATTTTATTTTGCACTCCATTGCCATGGTGAGCCAAGATGCTCCAACCAACACTGGACTGAAGGCTACACAGCACTTCTTGCGTTGCCTAGGTCGCTATGGAAATACACCATTCCTGTTCCCACTTTACGGCCTAGGCGAAATCCCTCAGTGCTTTTGCAGGTGAGGCAACTTCTTTGGCTTTAAGATCCTTTTCATGCTACTACTCCTAGAAAATGTTGTCAAATTGTCACCAAGTTTGACACACAACATCTTCAGAGTAAGCCTCACAAAATGGTTTGCCAATAATAGGCCAACAAATCTGACCCCAAACCTCTGTAAGGCTGTATCTACACACAATAGTGGCACAAAACTCAATAGGTATCTCCAGGACTATGACCTGAGGCTTTGCCACAGATTTTGTGACACCTACTGGTCAAAAGTTACAATAACTGCAGAAAATCTAAGTGCTATTCTTGCTACTCATCCTCACGTCATGTTAAGACCTATGAAAAACGTTGTGAAAGGAATTTTGATATTCAGAACTGTTCTGTAAACTGCCAAACGCATAAAACAGGACTGCATCTACGTATCATCATGAAACCTTAATCCTTCAGGACCACACACTGAAATTACCCATTGTTTTGTGATCATCATTCCACCTTGTGGTTATTATAATTTCCTGGAGTATGCTGAAGTGATCTGATACCAACAGCTGAAAGTCATGTCTTGTCACCCATCTTGGATTTTGTGAAAAAAAAACAACATTCTTTTAATACTCTTTAATTATTTACAGTCAACACCAGATTTGGAATACATCATCAGACCAACCTGAACAAATGTCATTTTGAAACCTCAAAGTAGCACCACATGGCAAAGAAGTAGGGGCAGCTGCAGAACCAATGCCACCCTGCTGCCCATTTTGTTCATCTGAACCTTTCTTCCTACAGACAGAGATTTTTTTACTGTCCTCCAAATCATACACATCATGAGTCAAACTAAACGAATCCCTTTTAATTGAAGCTTATTGCCTAAAGTGCTCTTCTTTCTTGTGATTGCTTAAGCAAAATTGTAGCATCTCACCAGACAACACCAACAAGTGCAACTCACCAAATGTGGGTGCTTGGTCCCTTAAAATTATGCTTGCAGCTTTTATTCCAGTTATAATTGTGTAGAAATTAATAAATGATTTTTTTTTTCCTAAAAATCTCTTATCTGTAAATGTCATGATATCCTCTAACAAAGCCACGCTCTTTAACAAACAGACTAACTGTGCATAAACATCTGTGCTAAACATGGGCCCAGGATTATTATGCTTAAAATCACAGAGGCAACAGATATAGCACTATAATTAGCACTATAATTTTGAATTATATTGCACTACAATTCAAAAATGTATGCAAAGGCATAAATCCTACAAAAATCATTGCAAAAAAGCTTAAATTTAGTCTACCCTCCCAGGCATTTCCTTCCAGATAACAGTCCAGTTTGGGCAGAAAAACAGCCAAATGTGGCTATACTGGCGGGGCACAGAAGAGAAGGCGGAGTTATAAATCACACTGATACCTCCTTGCACATGATGGATGGACAGACAACAGCATGAACTCAATAAAGCTCCCTCTCTCAGGTTATTCACAGATCACTGAACAGCCACCACTAATAAAGTGATGAAATGTTTTGTCATTGTTGCGTGCATTATCCTTCAAATTTTGACAGCAGTGCCTTTTTTGTTTCTAAATAGCCTCTGGCACTCTTGCCATTTTCCAGATTGATGGGAAATATACTAATTGAAGTTAGTGACTGTCTTTACAGCATCAGCAAAGATTATGATCTTTGATGATAGTGTTTGGTGAGAGTTGTTTTTTTGTTGTGTATGAATTATTAGGCAACCAGTACCCCCAATTTACTGCACTGTACCTCACCTTACAGGCATTTTGATGTTAGCAGGAAACTTGATTGGTGAGCAGTAATTATTTTGTTTTAGTGTCTTAGTGCCAGGATAATTTACTGTTGACCCTCATAAGATAAAACATCTTGATTTAGACATGATAAACGGGCAGTGGTCCTTATTCATCAAAGTTTTGTGTGGTCAAATCTGGTCAAATGCAGTATTTGCATTACTACTAGCTAATTTTGTATCCAATTATTTACAAGAATTGCAATAAATTAAATTTGTTAAAACAAATATATACAGTGTTTCTTTAGCTTTTTTAGTTTACAAACTAATATTTGTATGGTTTAAAAGCCAGTGGCTATACTAAGCTATTATGTTTTTAATATCATCCCATCAAATTCCCATGGATTAAAAAGGCAGTCACCATCCTTACAAAGCCATTTTCAATTTATTTTGGGTTTGAGCATAATGCCTGCAGCCTATTTGTGCAGCCTGTTACATTACCTTTTAATTACATAAATAACTAGTTGGAGGCAATTGTTTAGTGGAGTTATGTGGGAAGGGGGAGGATGTAGATGAAGAGATGTGGGGAGCTGTCAAAGATTTATTTTGGATGTGACCTTCTCCACACTTGCTGCAGCTGTAATCAGTGGAATTAATAGCATAATCAAATTATACACAAACTCATAAATCATCTGTGAGTGTGCTGTCAGTGTGTCTAGCTATTAATGGCCCTCATTGTTTTGCCCACATATTAAAAAAATCACATCCTCAGATACCACCTTGATAGAGGCTGAAATACCATTTAGAGGCTATAAAGAATTGCCTGTGTGATGGTTCTGGATTCTCTCAACTGATAATTTACCCTTATGATGGCAAATGATTTTGCGGGGTAAGTTCTTGGACACCGGGGAAAGGGGAGGGGTCGGGTGCTGGCAACAACATCACAGCTGGCAAAGTCCAGTTGGTTATCCCTAGGACCATCATCATGACTGACAGTGTGGCATTAATTAGAGTATTATCAGCATAAACAACTGTCATTTAGGTTTAATAGCAACCATGAGCCTCCCGCCCTCCAATTCTATGGTTCTCGGTAGAGGACTTAAACAAGGCCCAGATGATTGCTGATATGGGTACTGTCTACCTTTTTGACTAATTTGTTGGGACAGGGGCATTTTCATAGAATTTTGATTCAATGTTCATTGATTTTATGGATAGAAAAGTGTCTATCTTTACATATGCTCTCCTTTGGGTTGTGAAATGGAACTTATGTAACCTGAGACCATTCATTCATATACAATGCCTTTTACACATACTGTGCTCACAGTGACATACAGTAGTAACATTTCTATGCCTCCGCAAGTAGTTGACATTAGGTTTTCAGATTATCTATCTGTCCGCCTGGCATGCAAAAATGTGTACTTGCATGTTTGTAGGATTTATATGAAATTTTCATTGTAACCTGCAGATGAACTCATTGGATTTTGGAATTGATCCAAACAGGGTCAAGGCCAAATGTCCTTGTCAAATATCAGTTAGATTTTCAATAACTTTCTTCCTGTTTGTCATCCAGAGGCAAACCTTTATGTACCTTTAAGTTTATGTTCAGGAGCTCAAAGTCCACTGACGATAGTTGAATGAATCCAGACAGGTCAAAGTCACAGCTAGGTCAATTATTTAATAGCCTTTTTTTGTTATATTATAAAATTTTAAATTTTATGCATTCCAATTGTTAACAAGAAGAACTAGACCTTTTGGAAGTGGAGTCCTCCCCACTGACACTGTTAGATCCAGTAATTGTTTTTTGTTCTGCTACTTATTTACCTGCTATAACCATTTTATTACTGAAATCTGTGTCTGAGTGTTTCTCTGCCTTGTTTTACAGAATGTGTGCTGTTTTTGGGGGCATTTATTGTCTGCGCCATTCTGTACATTGCCTTGTTGTGGATAAGGAGTCCGGCAAGTAAGTACCTGCTACACTGAATAGATTCTAACACAAATATCAAAATAAAGAATATGAAAACAAAGCCTATGAATATGTCAAAAATAAGGAAAAACATAGAGGCATTGTATTTCTCTTCTGATACTTCATTGAACTTCAACTTCAAGAAGATACAGGAGAGTGAATTGGTGGTCGGGAAGGGTTAAAATTATAGATATAGAATTAATTAATTTTCAGGTAGAAAGCTGTGTGCAGCCCTGAAGCATCTTTGTTCAGAAGACTAATCACAAGCCCTGCCACTTGAGTCGGCAATGAGTGATGCAGATTTTTCCTTGTGGCCTTACCTCCACTAATTCATTTTCATCTGCAGACAAAAACACCCTCTGTTACTGCCTCTTAAAAAATGAGAGTTTGTATCCAGTCTCCTTTGAGTAATGTTCTTGTAATGTGCATCAGGCCTCACCAGAAATTTCTTTAATGAGTTTCATACTCAGATTATTGTCATAAACTAGTTTGATTAGGATGTTTTTGCCTGCCCTTTACTCCCTCTTTCATTCTGGATATATTGAATTTCTTTCATTCTTGTGACCCTTTGGGTTTGGTTCGCTGTGTATTTGGATCTTGGAGAAAAAATGTGGTAGTGTTCGCTAGCTAGTGTCCAACACAACACCATTCAAAAGATAACAGTGGAGCTGTGGAGAAATTTGACAGAATGTGTGTGGCTGACTGAGTCTTTGCTGATATAAGTGATTTGAGCCTTTACTGGAAAGCATAACATACTCTCAAGCTGTTAAGTGACTACCTGCCCTTTTGTTTTATTTGATATAGTTCCATCTTTATTTATATAAACTGACCATATAAAAGTTAGTTTGTTCTTCTACATGGTGTGTGTGTTAGAGTATAGAGACTCTAAAAGATTACATGATCTTACTTGCCTCTTATCACAATCATTGGCACCTCAGTTCAATATGAGGTAAATGCTTTATATGCTTCTTTGAAATCTCTAACAAATAATCTTCCCTTACACACTCCTGTGCTAGTTCTCATGCTAATATTCTACTATTGCTAACATCTATATTTTGCTTTTATTGTTGGTCTATTGTTTGGCAATAGCTTATGCATGGAATGATGAAAGCCACACTGTTCCTGGAATCATTGCTTTTACTGCTTTGTGGCAGCCACTTAACTCAACTGCTCATCATTTAACTCAACTGAACTGCAAAGATAACATTTTTGTATGTTTTTTTTCTTTCTTTACCCCTCATAATCTCACCCTAAATCTGAGCAAGATACAACTCGGTAGAGATGCTGTAGAAAAGTTCACCCTCACCAAGAAGTGGAAATATAAGTGGAACATGTGGAAATACAAAATACTATTCAAATAACACTGTTAAGAGGGTCCACTAATGCCTCTCTTTCTTTTGGCATCTGAAGGAAGTCTGCATAGCAAGCAATGTCCTGAAGAGTTTTTATCACAGGGTGAATATCATCCTGGCACAGTAACTGCACAACACAACTGCAAGCATTGCGGTGGTGAAAACAATTTTAGGAATCATAGGCACTGAGCTCCTGCCAATACAGAACATTGACACCGCATGCAGTCTCACATAGTCATGATGGACACAAGTCACCTTCTTTACACATTACTTCCTTTCTTCTCTCTTCTGGGAAGTGGCTCAATTCCATCCACAGGTACAGCCAAGCGTAGGGTCAGTTTCTGCTTAACGACACAAAGACTTTTTAAATAGCCTCATGCACTTCAAAAATGTTTAAATCCCAGTGATGTCTGAATTTCATTTACATACTGTCAGATTATATACTGACCGTCACCCCAAAGATCTGGATGTGGATCAAGGTTCTCTGACCCATTGGTTATTGCCATCCATGAGTGTTCTGGGTTTTCCGAGCCAAAGTGTCCATCAGGCCTATTAATTCGGTCCATAAGATCTATTCGGACAGGGCACTGTACTGTATAGAATTGCTGCTCTGCAGTTGTGGTGTCTGGGTGTCAGCTCAATCCTGCTTGTGCCATACATCACTGAGAGGAAATAAGTTCCATGAAGGTGAAGAGGTAGTAGAAAAAAAGAAGAGCTGGCAAGGTGTCTGGAAGGCTGAACAATGATTTTAATTTCCCCTGTATCATAAATTACCCCCTTACGTCTTGACTTATTACAGGCATAAAGCTGAAAAGGGTAGACCTAGATTAATAATGCAGCAGAGGATTATGGGAGCTCAGAGCCCAACTGCCATGTTGACATCAAAGAAAGTCCGATGGATGCCAAACTTGTTAGTTAGGCTAGTGGTCAATTTATGATCTCATACCCCTGTTGGTTATGTTTGGCCCTGCTAATCAGCATTATCACACATTTTGTTGTATTTTGATATTCTGTTACCCATTTACCAGTTTGTTTGTTTAATTATTATTTATTTTATTTTATTTCCTGTTTCCCAATAGTTTTTATAGATGATCAACTAGTCACTTTAAACCATGTTTCACTGACAGCATGGTTCTATGTAGTTATCTTGTAGTGTATTATGTTAGGTAATTGGGATCAATTAAAGCACTAATTGGCCTGTTTCTGAACAGTTCATTGTACAAAGTGTAATAGGACTAATGACATTTCCTCCTTGGCATAGTTTGCCATGAAATGTTTATTAACCTATCCTGGTTTGCTTTTTTAAACAACCCTGCACCATTTACTATGATAGCCAAAGGGTCCCAAAGTAAAGCCTTGCTAAGGGCTCTCTTTTTGGTGTGGCAGAGTTGTGGGCTGTGTACCATATCTCCTGGCAATTGATGAAGCCTTCAGCCTTCTTTGTCAATTCCCCTCTATAAATAAATCTTCATTTACCTAAACAGGTCTGTACTGAATTCAGTCCTGTGTGAAGGGAGGATTGCAATGATGGCCACACTTTTTGTCGCTCACCTTGCCCTTTATTGTTTTGTGAAAGTCCATTTCAAGGATGTCACCCCTAGCCCATTAGTTTGGATAATGAGCCCTATAAAGCACATTTATAACTCTTGACATAACACGCTGACAGAATCCCCTATGTTCACTGTTCTTCCTGTTTCTGTCTGTCAGAGGAGAGGGAAGGTCAACACACTTGACCTGGATTTGGGATAATATGCTTGTATCGACAAAATTTAAGACCACCACAGATTTAAAAATCACCTTGTACTTTTTTATACTAGCTTTTACATATTATCCTGTATACGTACTTAGTGTATGTTTTGTTGTGAAACATTCAAATCTTGGTGTCATTCAGTAGGACAAACAAGACCAGACATTTATAAGAAATTTGAATATTTTTTCTGTTGAAAAGACCCTAAAACTGCAGATAATTAGAGTTGCACATCTTAAGCAAGAACATTTGTCCATCTTTCACAAGTTTTTTGCTGTTTGTAGGTGTAAAGCTGTGATTGACACTCATGGTCAGCGAATAAGCTGCAGTCATTTTGTGGTTGAAGACAGCTATATCCGAGATGAACAGAGAGCACAAACAACATACAGGTAAGATTAGGCAAATCAAAAAATTATTCCCTTTCTCCACATTCAGGTTTTTAATATGTTTAATGATTTTTTGCTAAATTTTGTAAAGGTTTTGATTTGGCATTTTTTAATGCATATGATACATAATAAATAAAAGAAATACATTACCACTGTTTCTGTTAGGAAGTGGTCATCCAGTAAAAATCTCTCAAAGGGTACTGCAAATCTACTCTCCAAAAAGACAGCTGCCCATTTACAGTTTGCTCAAGACTCAGTTTTATTCATTCCATTTTCTTTACACTGCCTAACTTCATTGCTCCAGACAAAGATGTACATCACTTATTTTATCCTTTCAAGTGTCATTTTTCTACACTCTTGGAACCCCACAGTATGAACAATATGTTTTACATTTACATTTATGCCATTTGGCTACTCACATTTATTTCTTTTATACCTTTGAACGGTTGAGGGTTAAGAGCCTTGCTCAGTAGCATCCAGTGGCAGTTTTGGTTCCCCTGTGATTTGAAGTGACAACCTTCCACTGAGAAGTCAAACATCTTAAACACTGAACTACCACATCCACATGTTTTAACAAAAGCATTCACATCATCAGTCAAGTGGCATATCTATAGGGTTCACCTCCTGCAGCCTCAGTAGTACTTTACTTGTACAGCAAAAGAAGATTCTTGTAAAAAGTTTTTTGAGTAAATTAGGCAGACAGTGCTCCATGTATCTGACTGTGTTCTCTAGTAGAGTTTTTGTGGGTTCTGTGTCACTCAATGTTTAAACACTGAATAAGTTAGGTGCCACTTTAGAGCCATTGAGAGTTACTGTACATCAGTCACATTAACTACAACTCTTCTCTTTTCTTATATACAGTATAATCAACCTTCAAGTAATATTGTACTCTCTGTGTATTTTTCTTCCTTGGGGTCACTCAATATTTTCTTAATTTCTTATGTACAATTTCACACATTAAGACTTTATGAATTTAGACCTTATGTAATTTTTTTTTACTATATAATTTCTTAATTGCAATTTGACATACAATGTTGTCTTTCACAGGCAGATATCCAGAGCAGTGGTCATCACAGACCGATCAATTTTACCTTCTGAATCAGATCAGCAGGTACTTATCTTGGTTTATGTATCTAGTCTGTATTTTTTCCATCTCCCCCATCAAACCCCCCCCCCCTCTCGCTAACCAAAAGAAATGGTTTTCCATTTGCATTCCCATATGCACTTTTAAATTCATCTGCCTCCAGTTAAGCTGTGTTATGGGTTTTTTGTACTTTTGTCTTTAAACTTGTATGGTATTACATGTCTGTAACCACATTTATCTCATGTGTGTGTTAAGGGTGGGGGTGTTGGGTTAGTGTTGGTGGTTCAATCACCTTAAAGCTCTATTGGTCCACTGTTTTTGAAATGGGAGGTGATCTAAAATTTAGCCAGGCCTAGTCCATGCCTATGACATGGCAGAACAAATAGAGGAATCTCAGCAGGAAGAAAATCTGAAATAATATGGGTGCCTATTGAATGGTTTATAAATGCATTCACACATACTATATGTCTTTATCATACAAGGGTCTTCATTCTATCCAGTTGAGTAGCAGTTTAAACAGCTTAACTAGGTGACAAACCTGCAGATGATGAATCAGGTTGCAGGTAGAATTTTAGCAGAGATCTGCACTAGCATTTATTTGCACTATGCTATTCAGTGCACTTTCAAAAACGTAACCAAAATGGACAACGTATAATACATCAGTAGCTTGCGGCCCTTTCAATTGCATACTACAAGACGTGTGTCTGTGTATGTACAGTACATGTGCCTATACCATTTTCTTTATTATTAAAACATTACAAAAGTCTGATAATTTCATATGGAAAGACTAAGTGTAATGTACTGTAGAAATACTCAGTGTCAAGAAATATAAGTGTAGAATTTTTTAATAATGGGTCTGTAAATGTGCTATTTGCACTATGATTTTAAAAATGTTTGTATTATAATTCTTTCATACTGAGCCTATTGTTTCATGGAGAATTTTTATATTTTTGAGACAATGTGTAAACAAAAAATCTGAATGAGAAGCTGATGAATAAGAAGCCAGCTTCATGATGATAATGATGATGATTATGATTATGAAAAAAAAAAATCATGATTAGACTTGCCATGTTTATTATCCTTTTGTTTTTTTTTTTAACACTTTAGCCCTTAGTTCTATGTTGTCTTGTGTAGATCTTTGTCTTTATGTAGCACCATGGCACTGGAGGAATGTTGTTTCATTTACTGTGTACTGCATCAGCTTTATATGGTTAAAATGACAATAAATGCGTCTTGACTCTTAGATTTTATTGGTGACAGTGCCTCCTCTTGAGCCTTCTTCTCCAGCTGTAAGGATGGTGGAGCTCAGTTCATCCTCCATGACATGCATGCCTGGAACCCGTAAGTTATACATAATGTGCATGACTCATTATAAGGCTGCAACCGTTTGCATTCATGCTTACTTCTTGGTTAATAAAATCAGTGTTCTGTGTTAAATGTGTGAACCTTATTTCTTTATAATGTGTGTGTGTGTGTGTGTGTGTGTGTGTGTGTGTGTGTGTATGTATATGTATGTATATGTATGTGTATATATATATATATATATATATATATATATATATATATATATATATGTATGTTAATAGATTTAACAGAATATAACAGAATATATTCTCTTGAATATCTGAATTTGCTAAAATCACAATTAGAATGAAAGCAGTATGTGCTTTCCCTAATAGTTTTTACACTGCTTGTTCAGAATATGTTCAGAAAATGTTCAGAATAATTTATTCAGACTATATTATAAATAAAATGTTTCAGTGGCTGTTCAACTATTTTTATTAGGGATGCCACTAAAATATTTCAAGTGAAAATGGGCAAAAACAGCTCTTTTAGGTTTTGGGCAATAAAGAAAAAAGGAAGGTTTTTAAATAAAATTCTTCAAATGCTTAAAATAAAGTTTCAACTCTAACACTTTACAAAGAATGCTAATGGTGAGGATAATTTAGTAAGAGATTGAATATCATTTTTAGTGTCTTTTTGTTTTTTAACTGGACTCTCCTGCCCTCCTCCACCCGTGAACGCTCATTTTGAGTATCAACAGGAAATGTTGGGCAGGTGGACATTAAACAGCACATTTGTTTATTTGGGAAATGTACTGGGTTTTTTCTCCTCTCACTGTTTACTACATAGTTAAAAATCTACAGTCCAGCTGAGTTTTTGTAATTGCCACAGTTCCTGACTGAACAGCAGGTTATATTATTATGAATATTATTCACATGTTAAACCTGTAATAGTGGAAATGTTTGGTTTCCTTTCTTTTTAGACCAGTGGTTCTAAACAATTACATTATTTATCACATTTCAAATGGTATATTTCTAGCTAATTTCCAATAAATTATAGCAACTACTTTTCTTGCTTGAACTATCTTATCTCAGTCAGTCTATTTTGCTATCAGTCATTGCAGTAGATGGTGCGCAGGTGAAGAATGACCAAGTGACTTTTGTCTTGCTGAAAATGAGGGAGAACTATTAGCATAACATTGCTTGAGTGGACAGAAGGATTGTAAAGCTCACACTTTTATAGGTTCAAAGAACGAGAAAAGTCACTGCTTTCTCCTGGCAACATATACAATCATTGAAATCAACACAATGATAATGATTTCTGACAGCAATACACTAAATATTTCTAGGTTCATCACTGCACTACATTGTTTAAACTGTGTTAATGGCAATTAGCTTAAAGACTCACATGTATAGTCTGACATAGAAGTCTTTTTTATGGTTGTTTTAGGATTAAATAGATTTTTCAATTAAATAGATAATTTAATTAACTATGATCGCTAACAGTGACGGCGCCTTGGACTTCAGGTAATAACACTCACCTGGTCATGGAACAACTGAGCAGACAAGTTTTTTTTTTTTTTTTTTTTTTTTTTTTTTTTTTTTTTTAAACAGCATATAATACTGTAAATGTGCTATAATGAATGCCCTTACATTAAATCTGAAAGTCTTTATTTAATTTCATCACCAATATACTATAGTGCACAATGTCCAAATATTTATGGGCCTCACAGTAGCTCACATGTACACTTTATGGTTCTCTCACAGAATCCATATATGGATAGATGTATAGACTCATACAAGCATTATTTAAAATGTATTCATATACTGACTAAATTAAAATTTCTGAGACATTATTATTATTATTATTATTATTATTATTATTATTATTGTTATTGTAGTTTTTTTTGTTTAGTGAATATTATCATTTTTGAATTACGACTGAATATTTCAATTATTGGGATATCTGTATTTTTGGGATTATTTTCTATCTGTTTTGTATATTAAAAATAAGTATAAATAAATGTTCGAAATAAATTGAAACCTATTTATATGCATAATTGTTGGCTGTTAACAGATTTGGTCCACCTGACTTGCTCATCATCAGACTCAGCTCATGACGATCTGGCACCTGTCATTTCCAGGCTTTTCCATGTACCCAGCAGCTGCAAAGAGGAATCTGTAGGTGAGATCATTGTCTTCATCATGCATTGTTAGCATCCTTCATGACAGTGAAATCCAAAATTATTAGTACACACACTGAGGAAGTTGGTGAGGGAACCACATGACAACCGAAAGAAGTATCAGAGTTGGACATTTTAGGAATTGAAATAATAACTATTAATCAATAAAAATTAAACTGATTATTAACTGGAAAATCCATGGTTTTAAAAGAGAAGCCATTGCTGAGTGCAGCCTGTGAAATGTGTTACCTGATTTTCAGAAAGCACCGCTGGACCTACAATTTGAATTGTGTGTTATGGTATTTTTACCATGTAGATCACAAGTTTAGCAAAACATTAGAAATAAGGTACAAGCAATGTAAATGTGAGTCATTAATGCTTTGGGGATTTTTAGCAGCTAATGGTACAGTAGCACCTATAAAGTTTGATTTAGTGATTAATTGTAGGGTATTATGGATAAATTACTTTTAAATTCAGACTTTACCATTAATAGCCATTGCATATGTTTTCCCCAATTTTTCAGTAAGTGCAGTACATGTTTAATGAATAGACATTGCTGTTTTAATAGTTTTGGAGGGGACTGTAAACTTTTGTAGCTAGCTTGCTGCATCCAAATGATTTGGAAGAAAAAAAGTCATATTATTCGGACTTGATTAAATCATTTTTATTACAAGTGTACACATGACTATAAAGTAAATGTAGGATTTTAAATGCAAAGCTTTTTTCAGTTATATAAAGTCACTCCCTGCACATACGAAATGCATTTATGAATTTTGCTGAAATGCACTATATCTGGTCATAATTGTAATAATATTAAAAGGGAGCCAATACTTTGATCTTGGATGCCTTGGTTAACAACAAAAGGTGTTATTTGTGTCAAGCATTGGCTGACTCACAATGCGACTCAAACTCTATACTGAGTAGTGGTACAAGGTTTAAATAAACATGTATGTCACTATACCTGGGTGCAGTGCCATTGTATTTGTAATGTGTTTGTTGAAACAGTGAATTTATTGATTAGGAGTAAGGCTGTTGTTAATATTCACTTCAGTTCTTTCCCTTGAAATAACAGTTTCATCTTTGTGCAAAATATTGCCAACATCTAATGATTTGAATTAGATGACAAAAGCTTGATTTAGACATAAACTCACTCTTGAACTTCTTTGACTAGAAGTAACTTTCAGACCAGGCCAAAACTGAATCCTGTAGTAGGGTGGATATCCACAGAGTTAATGAACACTGTTCAACACAATTACCAATCTGATTTTTCAATATATTTTGTTCAATGTAGTCTTTAATTTTGATATGTGCAGGTTCAGAGGAGAATGAGAAGCCTGTGGTATTATGGGTGATGTACTTCAACATGCGGGATACTTCTGGCCTTGACAGCAGCAGCTATAATCTGCCAAGCAACATCCATGTGTGCACAGGCCCCGATGACAGCTTGGGCAGCGATTACTCTATTAACTTGGTGAGTCTGCAAGGGGTAATAAAACAGCTGGTGGGGCATGCTAGGATAGGCTGAGAAAGTCAACAAAGATTCTGTGAAACAGAGCTAGGTGATGTCATTTTAATTAGAATTATTTTATGTTTCCTGTGTTCTTTTTTCTTATACATTTATGTATTGTTTTATAGTTATGGCTCTATTTTACTCCTACTAATATCTTTAAAGTGATGCAAAACGCAATGTTTCTAACATATGTCTGAACTCCTTGTTCTTTTCATCTCCCATATATCTGCTTAGTAAGTTAGTAAAGAATGGTACAGAACTAAGCAACGGTACTCTGAACTCTGTAGCACTTAAAATAATTTAGAGATCATTCTTTCAGTAAGCTGATAGATACCTCATTATTAGCAGTTATCTAGGCTACGAAATGGGATGGCTCTCTCCAATCTGATTTACCCATGGCCACCAGTGTGGTTAGCATAGTCCACTTTGCTGGATATATGCAAAATCTGCCCTGTCAGTATACGTCTTTTTGTCTGCTGCCAAAGAGGAAAGTATACACTACCATTTAAAAGTTTGAGATCACTTCCCAGTTGCGCACCTTTTTCTGTCTTGATTACAAACGGTTTGCACTGTTCTTTAAAAATCATCTGATTAATTTTATGTTTTTGACATGTATAAAAACGTTGTTTGTTTTTTTTAAACTAAGGAAATTTCCAAGTGAGCACAAACTTTTGAATGGTGGTGTTATGGAATTATGAAACCAGCATGAAACATCCCAGGCTTGGAGCATTTAGACCACCAAAACCCCAATTGCCCCCCTTATCTAATGAGAAGGGTCCTATAGAGTGTCCTCCCCACCACCTTTACTTCTAAAGGCTGAGTCTGTTTAAATCATGGGAGTCCTTCTGACTGAAATAATGCCACAATTTGTTGGAGATATAAATGCCTTCAACTTAAATAAATGCCTTCAACTGATCTGATGTAGTTGCTGCCCAATAAGCCTAAATTTTTCAGCAAAATATCACCTAATGCCTCTGACCTTCAAGAGCATATTTTATTGGATCCTTTATTCTAAATCCAGCTCAAATCACTAGATTTATTTATTTATTTGTTTATAATAATTATTATTATTTTTAAATCCAATAATTATTATAAACAAATAAATAAATAAATCTAGTGATTTGAGCTGGATTTAGAATAAAGGATCCAATAAAATATGCTCTTGAAGGTCAGAGGCATTAGGTGATATTTTGCTGAAAAATTTAGGCTTATTGGGCAGCAACTACATCAGATCAGTGGGGTCCTAATTCCACATTCTTGGGGCTCACCGCATTGTTGTTAACAAACTCCCACTCGATTGCTTCCTTTTTAGACAGAGTTTTGATCCAAAAGTTCATAACAGCAGATTTTAATCAGTGAAATTTGTTGTTTAGAAATTGATGGTAATTTCTGTCTATTCTAGGTTTGAGAGTAATAACTCACACAGACCATGTGACACAGACTATATATATATATATATATATATATATATATATATATATATATATATATATATATATATATATATATATATATAAATATAAATATATATATATATATATATATATATATATATATATATATATATATATAAATATATATATATATATATATATATATATATATATATATATATATACACGAGAGAGAGAGAGAGAGAGAGACCACATGGTCTGTTTAATAATACCCTGACCCTCGCTCCGCCACTGATGTGTGACCATGCAAATGATCCCAGGGAGAATGCAATTACCCCAAAACCAATAATGAGTTTGAGTGAATCTGACTGTTATTTGCATTGATTTACTTTTGGTGGCCATGTTTAAAAGTCAAAAAGTGTGATGTATCTAAAAGTCTTCATAAAGACTCCTTGTACATGATCATTAACATTTTGCAGGCTGACTTGGTATCCTAATGGTTAGGTATGTTGTGGATCTAATGTGCCTTCCCAAGAATCTTGCATTTAATCCTCCAGATTAGTAAACAATGCTGCTCATGCTGTCGCGGCTTCTGTGTGTAAATGCCAGTCGTGTTTCAAGTATAAACCAGCCCTTTTGTATCTTTTCTGGATGTATCACTCCACCCGATTATAGGTTAGTTTCATATATATATAGTTACATGCCCTGTTGTGTTTTATTCCTTATGTATTGTTCAAGCCAGACATAACAGAGATGCACCTTTTCAAACAAGAGTTGTGTTTTTAATAATTTATTTATAATATTCATGCGTTGATGCAGAATCTTATTGCAATCATATTATCACTTTACCAAAACTAGGTACGGTTAATCAATTAATTGTTGCTTTAGTCATTTTAATCTGTATGCTTGTGCTTGTAGGCTGAATTAGTGTTTCATCGGCTGCTACCTGATGAGGAGTTCTGTCCACCTGCTCCAAACCCTGAGGACATCATATATGATGGCGATCAGGGACAAGGGGCCATGTTTGAGAATGACGGTCAAAATGAAGGGGCTATAACTAAGGGAGAGGATGGGCCTCAGGAGAACACGCAACAAGAGTGTAGCTCAGAACCTACAGACAGTACAATACAGTGTGGGTCTGGTAATTATGACTGAATATAATGTTTAAAGCCCACCCCTGCAGTATAGTCCTTAATGAAATGACTATTTGTTAAGTGTTCATTTTACACAAGTGACTGTCAGCTTCTCTTCTGGAGATCTACATTCTTGCATAATTAAGGCTTTGCTAGTACTTTTCCATTGCTGTCTCTAAAATGTTAAAATGAAAATAATTGGTTTCCACACACTGCACAATTACTGTTGTTATATACATATATGTATGTCTAACCTGATATGTGTGCCTGAAAACATTTCTTTGGTGTTGTGCTTCTGACCACATCAATGCTGGCTTAGAAATGTACCTGCATGCAACTAAAAAGCTGCCTACCTTCAAATGAAATGCTTGGTAAATAAATATTGTTTCCTTCCTAACATGTTTATACATTTCAGTAACACTTAAATTCCACTGTGCATTACAGTAGACTTGTGCATGTGATTGCATGTAATTAAACAAAGAGAACACTACAGTCTGCTCAAATCATAAATATCTAGAAGCAAATATTTTCTTCAGACTCTTCAGTATGTGATAGCAAAGCTTTTATAGGCTCTAATGTACATTGTGATACAATAATTGTGATGCAACATTATGTGAAGGATACCTACACTGCTGTTTAAGACCTTTGTTAACATTACATGAATATTTTGCAAAGTAATACTGGATAATTTATGTAAGGGCCTTATGTAAGTGTCTAAATGTGTCTAAAAACCTTTTATGAAAGAACAAATTTAGTACAAAAAAATTGTTTATAACATGAGAAAAGATTCCAACATTTTTTTGGTCAGGTGACTTTCTTGGCAACAGAAGGTCAACTGTTGTGTGTGGACATTGTTTTCTGATTTACCACTTTACTTATTTGCATTCAAAACTTTATGCTTAACATCAAACTAATTATCTACTGTCATGTAAGGAGAAAGGTCCTTTTTTGCAAAAGCGTTTCCTACATTCTCTAACATCTAATTATAAACCTATTTATAAATGTTTATGCCCTGTGTAGGTACCCTTCAAATAAAGTGCCTATTTCAAATCTGAAAATGAATTGCTTACCTACAATGAATTAGTTTGATGACTTTTGTGCTGCTGCAGCTGAGCAGATCATTACCTCATTAGGCCCTGATTACCTGTACACATGTTAATTTTTGCAGTTACCTAAATAACCAATCATATGGCAACAGCATATAAAGCAGAAATCATGTTAATCTTCAAAAATGCAGGTCCTTTGTGAGTTCCTGGTATACAGTAATTAGTACTTACAAAAGTGGTTCTATGAAGGACAACTGGTAAATTGGTGAAAGACGTTTTGGTGCCGAAAGTTCATGCATGTGGGGAGTAAAGTCTAAGCCTGTCTGTTCCAAGCCCACAGAAGAGCTAATGTAGACCAAAGTGCTGAAAAACTTAATGGCTATTATAGAAAAATGTGTCAGAATATACAGTGCCTTGCATATACCAGTCAGGGTGCCTTGCTCACCACCAAAAGCACTTAGAGTGCATATGAGCATCAGAACTGGACATACAGAAATAAAAAGAAGGTCAAAATCATGTTTTCATTTCCATCATGTGCATTGCCTGGGGAAGAGATGGCACCAGGATGCTCTATGGGAAGAAGACATGCTGTGATGTGCAGGGCATTGTTCTGCTGGGAAACCTTGGGTGCTGCAGCTTTAATTTGGATGTTACTTTGGCCCTTACCTAAATATTGCTGTAGACCAAGTAAGCGTCTTCATAGTAACATTGCAGTGGCCTCTTTCAGCAGAATAATGCATTGTGCCACACTGCAAAAATTGTTTAGGAATGGTTTGAGGAACATGACAGACATGGCAAGGTGTTGACAGACACAGACAAGGTGTTGACTTGGCCGCCAAAGTCATCTCAGTCTGATCAAGCATATGTGGATTGTGCTGGACAAACAAGCCCGAAACATGCAGGCTCCACCTCGCAAATTGAAGTACCTGCTGCTTAAATTGACACAAATGTCTGCACATGCTCTTCTGAAGGGTTAGCCCACAGTAATAAGATTACTAAATAGTATGCTTAATTGTTATTGTGGCTTTCACACGCCAAAGCTACTTTATGGACACACTCCTACAAAAACTTAATCAAGAAAACAGTGTTATAATGCATCCATTATTCAGGATAAATTATAAAATTAATTCACAGTAATGAGAATATATCTCAAATAAAAACAGATACAATAAAGACCTAGCAAAACTATAAATGGAATTTTTAAAAATTGAACTTTGCATAGATTGTAGCAAACATGCCAATCCATAATTCCAATAAACCACACAGTGTCATTATTGTGTGTGCCATCATCATAATTCTGTGGAAGTTGTTGTTGTTATTATTATTATTATTATTATTATTATTATTATTTTAAAGCACATTTAGTTTTCATGTCATAGTTTGTGTGAGCATATTTTTGTTGTGAATTAACCAGGCACTAAATAGTATCATTGGGAATCAGTTGTATGCATAGAGAGACTTGACATTTAAACCTGAAAGGGTAGTAAGTGCTGGAGGCAAATCACCTAGCAGGGGCCACATGCAAGAAAAGCCTTCTGTGTTGTGTGTGTTTGGGAGGGATACTACTATACAACTGTATTTATGAGATATGAGATATCATTAGTACAATTCCACAAACATCTGGCTCCAGAAACATCAGGCTTTTATCTTTAGACAAATAACATTTACTGAGTTAATGACTGATGTCTAAAATTAAGAGTTAAATTTCAATTCAATTAGATTCAATTAGATTGACCTGTATAGTGCTTTTAGTATTAACTAGTTACCAAAACAGCATTTTAGAGTTGCCATAGTCTCCAAGGGGTTTAATCCACTGCAGTCCCTTGGGTTTCCCGGCTGTCCATTTGGGGCAATCCCCTCTAGCAGTGAGTCCCACCATGTGACAAGACTCCAACCAGAAGCAGAGCATCGGTATGGATCAGGCAGGTCCAGAGAAGAAAGGGTGACACTGAGAACTCAGAACTCTGAAGTAGCATGTGTTTTAAAAAATAAAAAAAATAAAAAAAAGGAAAAAAGATAAATGACTCATATTATAAATAAATATATTGGTCAGAATTTTTTTTAGGACTGTATATCATGGTTTTTGGTATTATTATATTTCTGAACAAATACATTTTAAGTGAAATGGGTCAAATTTATATAGTAGCAGAAAAGCATTCTGTTTTTGATTAGGGAAACTATAGAATATTTAAAATTGAATTTGTGAAGCGACTGCATTTAGCTTTCAGTAGTCCATCAGTAATCAGTGTTCTTTTAAACCCAAGCACATTTCATGTGATGTGCTGAAACTATATATAATCATCTCATAATTTCTTTATCATAGTATTTTTTGTCAGCCATGATTTACAATCTGCTGTCATTCAAGTAAGAGCCAGATAGAATCTCAGACTCTCTCGGGAGAGATAACAATTAAAGAGATAACTCTCTCTTTTCATATAACAATTAAACTGTCAGAATTAAAA
Organism: Tachysurus vachellii; assembly: GCF_030014155.1. Classification (NCBI taxonomy): domain Eukaryota; kingdom Metazoa; phylum Chordata; class Actinopteri; order Siluriformes; family Bagridae; genus Tachysurus; species Tachysurus vachellii. The sequence goes on along the minus strand of NC_083476.1, from coordinate 9,878,953 downwards.
TCCAATTAATCAAAAGTTTGAAGGATTTTTTTTTTATCAAGTTAATGGAGCAAAAAGCATGTTTTTCTTAAATTATATAAGAATTTATTTCATAAACTACACAATGTAGGTTTGATCAACAATATCTATTGAGTCAATTACAGTTTTCCTTTGTGATATACACCTGTCATCAACATGAGAGGGGCAGCTAATACCATGTTTTCAAGTCATTTTAGTGGCAGCATGTGTCAATGAAAAAGCAATGGACTTAAAATAGAATCTTATAAAACACCAAACTTTTCATATTTATGCATAGAGAAATCACCATTTACATCTATGAACTGAAGACGATCAGTCATATAAGACCTGGAACAGGAGAGGGCTGAAATTCAATAAGTTAATTGGTTTATGTTAATACTATGAGAAATAATCACACTCATAACAGACTTCCTGGCAGCTTAAACTAGTCTGGTCATTCTCCATTGTTACGTTTAACACATTACTGTTATGCAGTATTGTAAGAAATTACCAATCTGGTGGGATCTTTATGATTACTGGTGAGTATGAGGTTCCAATGACCGGTAAGACTCTCTTTGGCCAATGAACGGCAAACTAAAACAGGACATGACTGCCACTCTGCCTTTTGATTTAATTATCATAATACAGCTAACAACATTAACAACAGGTCTCAGACCATACCTTCTAGTATAAGAACTGCAGTAGACCATTGGAACCAGCACAGGCAAAAGTAGTTTTAGATGCTCATTAACAAAGACAGTTTGAAGTCATGATTCAAACTATTTAAAGTTTGGTTATTGAATGTTTAGTGTTCGGTCTAACTCCACTGAACACAAGGTACCTTGGGACTACAAAAAAGACTTTGCACCATGAACAAATATTCCTTATTTTTCCTTATCTTTCTAAAAGCATGCACTATTTTCTTTAGACTTTCTGAAATATTAATAATTTTCTTGTAAAATTCTGGCTTTTTCCTCAAAATATTGACTTTTTTAAATTATGATGTTATTGTGTTAATGTTGTCAGTTTCCTCCACAATCTCAGTTTTTTCATGTTATGGCACTTTTCATCTATGTTCCAAAAAAGAACCAAATTCTTTCAAGCTGTTTGAATGGTAAAGTGATCTGGTCTGGAAGAGACGATCAGACTAGGAACTCAGAACACTGGAGCTCTGGAGTGGCACGTATAGCTCAACAGAGAGAGATCTTCTTTTAGTTGTACTTTATCATACAAGGGGGGCACGGTGTCTTAGTGGTTAGCACGTTCGCCTCACACCTCCAGGGTTGGGGGTTCGATTCCCGCCTCCACCTTGTGTGTGTGGAGTTTGCATGTTCTCCCCATGCCTCGGGGGTTTCCTTCGGGTACTCCGGTTTCCTCCCCCGGTCCAAAGACATGCATGGTAGGTTGATTGGCATCTCTGGAAAATTGTCCGTAGTGTGTGATTGCATGAGTGAATGAGAGTGTGTGTGTGCCCTGCGATGGGTTGGCACTCCGTCCAGGGTGTATCCTGCCTTGATGCCCAATGACGCCTGAGATAGGCACAGGCTCCCCGTGACCCGAGGTAGTTCGGATAAGTGGTAGAAAATGACTGAGAGAGTGAGAGTTTATCATACAACTTTACTTATTGCTTCTTTCAGCTATAGTGTTTGCCAGTGTGTGAAGTTACAAATGCAATCACATTAAAATATAATGATTGTTATTACATCAATTTGATAGAATCACTAGAAATGAAAATTAAATATCAATCACAGTTTGCATCTTGACAGCCTTTGTACAAGTGTTCATGGGTTCACATCAACAATGTGAATATTCAGTTCTATGGGAGGCTTCAATGTCTCCACAATCTGGATCTACAGAGAGACTGAATACGTATAAGTATAATCATTGTTAGCTTCGATTTAAACCTACGTTTGTTAAACTACGTGATATTATATATAGACCAAACGGATGTGTTGGTGTCCAAAGTATTCAATATCATGGTTCTGGCTGGAGTTTATTCACTTGTAGACGTTTATTCAGTTTTAACCAAACAAATCCAAAGCAAGTGAACAGGAGCGAATCCGCCTCAGGTCTGTTTATCATATGACAACCGGCTTCCTCTGAGACACATGAAGACATCGTTTATAAACTGCTGAAAGGACAACAGCAGCATAACAATGTGAGGATACGTGTGTGTGTGTGTGTGTGTGTGTGTGTGTGTGTGTGTGTGTCAGTATGTCCAGAGGAACACAACGGTTAATACTGTATTACTATAAAAACAAATGCTCCACTTGTTAAAGTGCATTTTCACTGTATCACGTGTTTGGCCTTTAAACATCCTACACAATGACTGTGTGACCTCTAGCGACATCTAGTGTCGAAATCGTACCTCCTTACGTTTTTTTATTATTATTAAATCAAATCAAATCAAATCAAATTTTATTTGTCACATACACATACATACAGGGTACAACATGTAGCAAAATGCTTTTTGCATCTGTCCGGTATATAAGCATAAAAATAAGGAATGCAATTTAGGATTAAAAAAAAAGAACAAAAGTAGATAGATAAATAAAAAAGTATAAACTATATAAAAAAACTATATAAAAGATGAAAATATAAGTGGAAAAATAATGTATATACATAAATGTGTGTGGTTTTTAAAGATTGCCCTTAAAGTGTCCAGGTGCAGTATGGTGTGTAAATAGTGAATATAGTGTATAAAGTGGCACTGTGCTGTGCAAGTCCAGAGTTAAAGTTAAAGTGTCAGTGCAAAAAAGGTGTGCATAAAAACAGTGAAGATGGAGAGAGAGGTCTAGTACTAGATCCTGGGTGTTTCCGGTGATTTAGACTCCGAATGGCCTGCGGAAAGAAGCTTCTCCTCATTCTCTCTGTGTTTGCTTTCAAGGAGCGGAAGCGTTTCCCTGAATGCAACAAAGAAAAGAGTCCATTGTTGGGATGACTGAGATCCTTTATATCTTCCTGGCTCTGGTCGGGCACCGCATGCTGTATGTTGCAGGTCAAGGAGCTCAGTGTGGATGGTACATTCAGCTGACCGCACGACCCACTGGATGGCTCACCTGTCCTGCATGGTGCTGTTTCCGAACCAGGAATTGATGCTACCCGTCAGGACGCTCTCAATAGTGCAGGTGTGTGTAGAAAGTCTTTAGCACCTGAGAGGGTCCCTTAAGCGTCTCAGGTGGTACAGATGCTGCCGGGCCTTCTTCACCAGGGTGTTGATGTGACAGGACCAAGACAGGTCCTGTGTGATGTGAACACCCAGGTACCGGAAACTGTCCACTCTCTCCACTGGGGTCCCGTTGATGTTTAGCGGTTGGTATGACCGCTCCTGCTTTGTGCTGAAGTCCACTATCAACTCCTTAGTCTTGCTGACGTTCAGCAGAATATTGTTCTCCTGGCACCATCTCTCCAGGTTTTTAGTCTCCTGTAGGTAGGCCGTCTCGTCGTTGTTGGAGATCAAGCCCACCACAACAGTGTCGTCAGCAAACTTGATGATGATGGTGGAGTTGGAAGTGGCCACACAGTCATACGTGTACAGTGAGTACAGCAGGGGGCTCAGAACACAACCCTGGGGAGCTCCAGTGCTGAGGGTGAGGGTGGATGAGGTGTGTTTGACCACCCGTACGGCTTGTGGTCTGTCTGTCAGGAAGTTGGAAATCCATTGAGTCACAGAACCTCTAACTTAGAGGTGAGCGTGGAGGGAATTATGGTGTTAAACGCTGAACTGTAGTCCACAAACAGCATTTTTGCATAATTCCCGCAGTCCAGATGGCTCATCGTGGTGTGGAGAAGACGGCAACCTCAGTATAGCGGTTCTGGCGGTACGTGAACTGTAGTGGATCCAGTGTGTCTGGTAGTGATGCAGTGATGAAGTCTCTGACAAGTCTCTCGAAGCACTTCATCACTACTGATGTCAGAGCTACAGGGCGGTAGTTGTTGAGGCAGGCGGGCCTGGATTAATAATAATAATAATAATAATAATAATAATAATAATAATAACTATTCTTATTGTTATTATCATTACTATTATTATTACTATTACATTGTAAATTATTGTAAAATATGTATTCTTATTTTAAAAAACAAACAAAACTTTTCTGGTTTCCTACCATGTGTACATATTACTTTACTTACAAAGCAGTGTTATATCAGTTATACATTTACAACCGGGTTGTATTTACAACTGGATACTCGGTTTAAATACACATTCATTATTATTATGACACTTAAGTTTGAAATATGTAGATATTTAAAACCTTTCATTTGGCAGCTGATACATTTGCATCCTCCAGAGGTCCTCCGGGCCACCGTAGATCGCAAACCTTTAACCAGGAAGTTTATTTCAGCCTGCACACAACATGGCGACTACCGAGCTGAAACACGAGACTTTACCAGATGAAGAAATGCTCGGTGATCTAGAAAAAAATGTAAGTGTCTAGCCAGTACAATTTATTATTACAACTTAATTTAAATAAACAATGAGTGTAGACAATTTCAGCAGGTTTGACACGGTTTTATGAAGTTGTTTGATCCATATGATGTGTATTAGGAGTCCAGTGACTTTCTACAGCAACCAGTGAGGTGTTGAGGAATATTGTAGGCTCTTTTGGGGTAAATGAGTTATCCACATTTATATATACACAGTTATATATATACACACTCCTGTACAATATAGTAAGACTGGGGAAACATTACAAGTGTTTACATTTCATGCTGGTGGTTTGTAACCAGGTTGTAAAAACTGCTTCAAAATGTCAAGAAGAAACAGGAGCAAGAGACAAAAATGAGAGAGCAGGCAATTTATTGAAAACTGCATTTAAACTCAAACAGACTGTTCATCAATTGATCAAATGTTTAAGACCAAAGCCTAAAAAAACAGAACTAAAAATGTCAAAAAAGGTCTCAGTGGTGAGAAGCGTCATTGTTCTTGTCGATCACTTCAAGAACTCGTATTGTCATGTTTGATGTAACTGTTTTCAGGAGGCTGGTGGGAACGTTGCTCCATGTGGTGAATATGGCTTCATGAAGGGCATCTACAGTCTGGAACTGATGTCCGTTTTTGTAAACGTCCCTTGCCATCCATCCTTGAACATTCACAAGGGGATTTAGATCAGGGGAACATGCAGGATGGTCCAAAAGAGCAACACTATTCTCCTGGAATAAAGTGAAGTCCTTTGTCAGGTGGGTGTTCTGAATTGCAGCGTGGTCCTGTTGAAAGACCCAGTCATTACCACACAGACGAGGGCCCTCAGTCAAGATATGTCCACATAGCCAGCTTCCGGTTGACACCTCTGCCCAACCTGAAGCTCCATTTCCCATTGAAAGAACAAGCACCCCATATCATGATGGTGCCTCCTCCACTGTGCCGGGCAGAAAACGTCTCCAGTGGGATCTCCTTGTCATGCCAGTAATGTTGAAAGCCATCAGAACCACCTAGGTTAAATTTTTATTTTTGTCAGAGAATAAAATTTCTTCCACCTTCAATGTCCCATGTTTGGTTCTCCATTGCAAAATCCAAACGTGGCATTTGAAGACGTTTTTTGTTCTTTAAGTATTTCTCTCGCAGGTGCTGTCTTATGAATATTGGGCTTCAGTTCGCATCAGTAAGGGCCTTTATTTGGGACCAGGATCAGCCTGTGTCTTAATGGACAGCCTGTCGGATCCTCCAGCTCAGTGCACGTGAAATTTTTTTGGGTCTACCACTTGAATTTTTTGTCCCATAACTCTCAGGAACTTTTAAGAAATTTAAAATGACTGTCTTCCTGCGCCCAACTTCAGCAGCATGGCTCATTGTGAGAGCCCTTGCTTGTGCAGCTCGACAATCCTGGTGCGTTCAAAAACAGAAAGAATTTTTGAACTTGCCATCAGGAGATAATGACATGAAAGCAATATATTAGTGCAGATTGAACAGCCTGTTTGAGTTTAAATGCAGTTTTCAATAAATTGCCTACTCTCTACACCTTGTCTCTTGCTCCTATTTCTTCTGACATTTTGAAGCAGTTCTTACAACCTGGTTACAAACCACCAGCATGAAATGTGAATACTTGTAATGTTTCCCCGTCTTAAGATCTTGTTCAGGAGTGTATTTACAAACTGATTTTTCTTTACAAGAAAATAATAAAAGATCTAAAAATGTATCTTATGTTGAAAATATTAAAACTGATGACTAAAACTAACTGATGGGAGAGACCTCTTCCTGCGCACAGTCCACAAGAGCTCACTGAATGCTTTGATGAGCGTGAAAAGTGCCACAGAAACGTATGTGTCCCATTCTTATTTTCTTATAGTTCATAGACATTTTTCACACTAAATGATTTCAAGTACAAAATATGATCTAAGACAGACATTTCTTTATTTAAGGGAAAAGGCCCTGCAACAAAGCTCACCATGGTGAATTTTTTTTTGGAGGGTTTTTTGGTCATGACCTCTAAATTGGGTTTAATTCAGGACTTTAATTTGACCACACCACAACCTTGAATTAGTTTATTTTGAGCCATTCTGAGATGAACTTTCTCTTGTACTCCATATCTTGCTGCATAGTTTTAGATAGATATCTTAAGAATTAAGTAAGAACTATATACTAATACAAGTTAGGGCCCCCTGTTGCTCTCAAACAGCCTTAATTCTTAGTGCCATGGATTGCATAAGATGTTGGACACATTCCTTTGAGATTTTGTTTTGTTAACATGATTGTATCATGCAGACCTTGCAGTTTTTCAGGTGCAATTTCATGCTCTGAATCTCTCATTCTATCACAGTTGTCCATTTTACCAGATTCCTAAGGTGTTTGATTACATTCAGATCCTATGGCCTGGAAGATGAATAATGCTGAATAACAGTGAACTCAATGACATGTTCATGTAACCAGTTTAAGGTTGACTTTTATATCTTGGAACATTATTAGGGTTGAACCCGTGTGTTCCTTTGCTGTTGTAGACCATCTGCATTAAGGTTTGATATGTTGTGCATTCTGATATGCTTTTCTGCTCACCACAGTTGTAGAGTGTGGTTATGAGTTACTGTAGCCTTTCTTTATTGTACTATTCTGAGTAAACTCCCAGGATATCAGCGTTTATAAAAAAAATAAAAAATACTCAGACCAACCTGTCCAACATCAAATCATCATCAGAATCACTGAGTGCGCATTTTTCCCATTCTGTTGGTTAATGTGAACATTATCTGATGTTGATGGCCTATGTCTGTGTGAGTTTTTTGCAGTGCACTGCAGCCACATGATTAACTGATTAGATAACTTCATTTTTAAAAAAGCAATATGTAGATAGAGAACACCGTAATGCAGTACTTGATTTGGTGTGTGTATAGTATGAAAAGTATAAGTAAAAAGTTTTTATAAAAGCAGTATATCTTTTGCTGTTTCTTTTTATTGTTTCAAATATTTACATGCTGACAGTTTGTCCTACTCCTTAGCTATAATGCCATAATAATGCCTATAATGTTCTTCAATGCCATAGAAGATCCGAGAGACTCCAGAAGACATCAAGCAAGAGGCCATCATTAACACACTGGCTTTCCATCCAAAAGAAGATATCCTTGCTGCTGGAGATGTTGATGGAGACATATATTTGTATGTCGCTTTTAAAACAGACATGTGAACTGTGCTATTTCTGGCTGCTAACATCTGAAGCCATTTCATAATGCGTTTAGAACACATGATAGAGAGTACTGCTTACAATGTCTACATCATTTAACAGATGATCAGATTGATTACTGTAATTATATATTGAAGCCTTCACCAGAGGGTTTCTCTGTAAGAATGCATCCACTTAATCCAGAGCTGAAACATAACCCATTTAATTACAATTTTATATGTCTTTTGGAACTTTTGTTTTTCCCCCTTGTGAAATCTAAAACTTTAACTGATGCTTCCAACATTGCAGATACAGATACTCATGCGAAGATGGGAAGAACAAAGAGCTGTGGTCATCTGGGCATCACCTGAAGTCCTGCAGAAAAGTTGCTTTCTCAAGTGATGGAGAAAGTGAGTATGTTTTTACAAGCTGTGTTTATCTCAGTTGGTCTTTTATGCTATGCTGTACTGTTTTGTTTTGTTTGATTTGATTTGTTCCTGTACATTCTTCTATCTTCCAGAATTATTTAGCGTGTCCAAAGACAAAGCTGTTCATGTCATGGATGCAGTGGCTGGAAAACTTGTTACGCGCCTTTCTAAAGCCCACAGGTATTGCTTAGTGCTTAGTCTGTAAATTCTAAAAGTGTTTGGTCATGTGAAGATCTGTGAAGGTAGCTTTGACTTACAGTATAGTGTCAAGCCAATCAACCGAATTATAATTTAAAGATTTTGCTGCTGCTACTGGTACTAATTTTTCTTGTTCCCTAACGACTCACGCAGACCAAACTGTTTCCTGCTATGTCTGTTACCTAACTCTTCACTACCACTGCTTGTTTGTCAGAGATCTTGTCTAATATTTTTTTTATGAGAAAAAGGTTGTGGTGCCATGAACAAAGATGGTGTCTTTCTACAAGAAATAAATTAGAATATATATTATTGCCTCTAGTATCTCTTCCATTCTGTTCTATTTTAATTGTGTTCAGAATATCTTTCTCATATACCCTAATTTGTAATGACACTATTTTGCAGTAAAGCAGTAATGATCACAATTTAGTAGAGTAGTAGCCCTATAATTCTAGGGTGGTGGGTCATAGGTTCTCCTGCTTTAAACTGACTTGATTTTTCTGTTTAGCAAGCCTATTAATGCCCTGCTGGTAGTTGATGAGAATGTGGTTGCCACTGGGGATGATGAGGGCACATTGAAAGTGTGGGACATGAGAAGAAGCACTTCATTTATGTCCCTGAAACACCACGAGGACTACATCAGTGACATAGCTGCTGATTCAGCAAAGAGGACTTTGCTTACATCCAGGTACCAAGCTAACAGCAAATAAACACCCCTTCAAAATTGAATGGGGGTTATTTATCAATCTCTTAGTAAAGCTGTGAGCAAATGTTTGCTTAAGCCAAATTGTACTATGAAAATTAAAACTTTTTCCCAAATTTACAGAATTTACATGGGTACATTTACATTTTACGGTATTTGGCAGACACCCTTATCCATAGTGACTTGTGTTATTAAATCATTATGTATAACTGAGCAGTTGAGTGTTGGATGCCTTGCTGGGTGCCAGCGGTGGCGATTTGGTAGACATTGGGACCAGGGAAACCTTAACCACTAGGCTAACACATCATAATTTCCTGGTCACAATACAAATACATCTGTTTATATCCAGCCTGATAATGATGCCCATATTATTATGTATTTCCTGACTTCGAAAAACTCTATCATTTTAGAAAATCGAACAAGAAATTTTTTTTTATTATTTATTTATTTATTTATTTATTTTTTTTAAGAAAAAAAAACAATGTTTTGGGTTCTTGTCTTTAGTGGTGATGGATCTATGGGTGTGTTCAATTTAAAGAGGAGAAGATTTGAACTGCTCTCTGAAATCCAGGATGGCGATCTCACTTCTGTGTCCATTATGAAGGTGACGGATACACAATGATAATGCAAGGATAATGCTAGTATGATAATGATGTTTAAGAAGAAACTATCTTGTTCTTTCCCTGAATCACAGCATGGCCGAAAGGTGGTGTGTGGCTCCAGCGAAGGGACGCTCTACATTTTCAACTGGAATGGATTTGGTGCAACTAGTGATCGATTTGCCCTCCAGGCAGAGTCTGTAGACTGCATTGTTCCAATTACAGACAACATATTGTGTACTGCCTCTATGGATGGAGTCATCAGGTAAGGGGCAAGCAGAGTGACAAAACACTGCAGTGAACAAGACTAATATACTGTGGGGCTTGAAAGTTTGGGCACCCCAGCTAAAAATCTTTTATTAATGTGAATAAGAAGCCAAGAAAAGATGGAAAAATCTCCAAAATGGCAAAAGTTTGGGCACCCTGCAGAGTTTATAGCATGTACTGCCCCCTTTGGAAAGCTGAGACCTGACAGTGTCATGGATTGTTCTCAATCATCATCTGGAAAGACCAGGTGATGTCAATCTCAAAGGTTTTAAATGCCCAGACTTATCTGACCTTGCCCCAACAATCAGCACCATGGGTTCTTCTAAGCAGTTGTATAGAAACCTGAAACTGAAAATAGTTGAAGCTCACAAAGCAGGAGAAGGCTATAAGAAGATAGCAAAGCGTTTTCAGATGCCAATATCCTCTGTTCGGAATGTAATTAAGAAATGGCAGTCATCAGGAACAGTGGAAGTTAAAGCAAGATCTGGAAGACCAAGAAAAATATCAGACAGAACAGCTCGCAGGATTGTGAGAAAAGCAAGTCAAAACCCTGGTTTGACTGCACGATCCCTCCAGAAAGATCTGGCAGACAAAGAGTTGTGGTACACCGTTCCACTATAAAGAGAAACTTACAAATGTGGTCTTCATGGAAGAGTCATCAGAAGAAAACCTCTTCTACATCCTCACCACAAAAGTCAGCGTTTGAAGTTTGCAAATGAACATATAGACAAGCCTGATGCATTTTGGAAACAAGTTCTGTGGACCGATGAGGTTAAAATACAACTTTTTGGCAAGAATATGCAAAGGTACATTTGGAGAAGTAAGGGCACAGAATTTAATGAAAAGAACCTCTGTCCAACTGTTAAGCATGGGATTGGATCAATCATGCTTTGGGGTTGTATTGCAGCCAGTGGCACAAGGAACATTTCACGAGGAAAAATGGATTCAATAAAATTTCAGCAAATTTTGGACGCTAACTTGATGCCAGCTGTGAAGAAGCTGAAGTTAAAGAGAGGATGGCTTCTACAAATGGATAATGATCCTAAACGCACCTCAATCCACGGTGGATTACATCAAGAGGCGTAAACTGAAGGTTTTGCCATGGCCTTCACAATCTCCTGACCTCAACATAATTGTTAATCTATGTATAGACCTTAAAAGAGCAGTGCGTGACAGACAGCCCAGAAATCTCAAAGAACTGGAAGACTTTTCTAAGGAAGAATGGGCGAAGATACCTGAGAATTGAAAGACTCTTGACTGGCTACAAAAAGCGTTTACAAGCTGTGATACTTGCCAAAGGGGGCAGTACAAGGTATTAACTCTGCAGAGTGCCCAAACGTTTGCAGATGCCATTTTTTTGTTTTCTGTTATTTTGAAAGTGTAAATGATGGAAATAAAATCTAACTTTTTTGACATATAAGAATATCTAATCTGTAATATGATGCCTTTTGGAGATTTTTCCATATTTTCTTGGCTTCTTTATGCACATTAATACAAATTTTTACCTGGGGTGCCCAAACTTTCGAGCCCCACTGTAAACAGTTCTTATTTCATAGCTTAGTTCTAAGCTATCTCTCCCAAATATTTATAATATAGTTTATGATCTACATTAAAATTAAATACATTTTTATGTTGAATAGTTGGTTTTTTTTTCCCAAAATGAAATCCTATAAAATGTGTAAATCATGTAATAAATGTGATGGCAAGTCTAAAAAGCAATACACTTCAGAGATCTGTATTGGTTCTTGATTTATTCTTCCAAAAACATTTGATGAGTGATGTATAAAGCTTTATTTTGACACAATTGGAAATTGACTTTTGAAAGGTAATTCAAGGAAATAGTGGTTTGAGTAAGTTACAGTGATTAGTGAAACAATGATACTGTTTAAATTGTAACTCATAACAGGTCATGTTCAACTTATATTAACATATCATTGCCTATTGTCAAGTCATTGTTTTTTAAATTTTGTCTTAACAGTATGTAAGGGCTTAGCTTTGACTAAACTACTTCACTCCCCTTCAGTTGCCCAAACACTAGTCTGAATGTTAGTGTATTCATTTTTTATTTACAATCATTTTAAAAGATTTATTGCCATTTATAGCATAAAAATAGAGACAGGACCATAAATATTTGGACATTTGGACAAAGTTGTTTGCAGACGAAATTAACTAATAAATATGAGCTAAAGTGCTTTCACCTTCAAATCTAAGGGTCTTTCCATCCAAATTGGATGGTATAGGAATTAAAGCATTTTTCAGTAATTACCCCTTTTTAAAGGACCAAAATTAAGTGGACAAACTAACAAATTAAAATGTAATTTTAAATACTTTGTTGTAAATCCTCTGTCTGGAATCACTAGACATCTTGGTAGAAACCAAAATGATGCGCTGTCAGTTTTATGTTTATTATTCTTCAATCAAACAGAGGTCAGTGTTCCTGATTCTTCTCATTCAGTGGTGCAGATTAGTGGTTGTTCAAAGGAAAATCCTGTTGTCCGCTGCACATCGGGAAACTTTTGTGTTGCGCATCCACAGAACATACACCAAATAAGTTTAAGTTCACACAGACTCAAGAGTGGGGGTTACAATTTCATGGAGCATACACTTATCAGACAAACAACTGCAGCTTTAATTAGATATTGACTGAAGATCTGAGAGCTTATATTTATTATTTAAAATCTAATAGCCTATACTGTGGTAGACATCTAAAATAACAATAACTTCATGTACAAGTATGTGTGGTTCTGACTATAAAGGTCTTGAAAATTTGGATTTTACTGATTTAAAAAGTGATAGTTGCTATAAAGCCTTTCTTTAAGTGAAAAGAGAATGGTTAGCTTATGTTAATTTATTATTTGCTAGTTGTGTTAATATGTACTTTGGATTGTGCTGTTTTTTTCTGCATTCACTGTATGTATTATAATACTTTACCTTCTCTGCAGGGCTGTCAATATCTTGCCAAATCGGGTTGTTGGCAGTGTAGGGCAGCACATCAGTGAACCTATCGAGGAAATAGCTTGTTCATGGGACAAACGCTTTCTTGCCAGCTGTGCTCATGACCAGCTCATCAAGTTTTGGGATATTTCAAGACTCCTTGCCATGAGTGTCAGCGATTATCGACAGCAAAAAAAAAAAGATGGCTGTCTCAAGGCACTTAGCAATAAAGCATTTGGTGGAGTAGGGGACTTTTTCTCTGGACTACTTGACAGTAATGACCCAAACAGTACAACAGAAGAGGCAGAGGACAGTGATGAAGATAATGATGGGGACAGTGAAAGAAACTAAGACGTTTCATGTGCTCAAGCTTCTATTAATTGCAGTAGCCTATTTTTTTAATCTGTATTAGCTGTACCAAATTAGCAGTTATTTACACCAGGAAGAATCTAATGATGTACATTACGGGTGCATTATACATTGTTACTGCCTGTCTTCAATGGATACATTACTGATTCAAGTAATTTTACTTTTGTCTTGTAACTACACTCATTGGTCATTTTATCACGTATATCTACCTTAGATATGCTCTGTACAGGTATTTAATCACTGGCTGTATCCTGTCTACTATTATGCATATCTGTAAATGGAAAATGTCATCTCTTCTGCTAATAACAAATAACCCAAGCCTTAAAACTGTTCTTCAACTAACAAACTAGGCTATTGTCTTTATAAAGGTTAGGTTGGTAAGGAGCCTGTTTAATAAAATTGGTGGTAAAAGCAGTCAGTCTGTTTAAAGGTGTCAAACCTCATGTTAGTTAAGTGTGCTTTTATCACACAATAAATAAACGTGATGGTAAGAATAAGTAACTTGTATAAGTAAGTGCTGTAACATGTAGCATAAGCCCAATTAGTTCCAATTGTAATCAGATACCTGATAATGTCAAAAATTTCACATCAAAATTTAGATAATGTGGTCAATAGCACAAATTTAATCAGTGAATATTTAATTGTATATAATTGTCTTTAGCACTAAGGAAGTGTTGAAGTTTGGCTCAGTTCCTGGTATTTTCAGAAATATTTATTCTTAGTCATGATTTTACTTGTCAGTGGCACAATAAATATTAAATAAACAAACATATCTACATTATCATGTTTTTCTTACCACAGTGCAGAGGGCCGTTTCAGAAAGGAGGTTCAACCAACTCTGAGTTTAAACTTGAACTCTGAGTTGACAAACCCCGAGATGGGAAACTCTGAGTTTTCGGTTACAGAACAGCTGAAAAGAGTTAGTTTTATCAACTCTAAGTTGACTGAATCTGAGTTAAGCGCGTTAAACTTTAAAAAGCCATTAGCAATGGAGCCCAGATATAACGAGTCACCATGGCAACAGCGTCAGACAAAAGAAAAGTCTGCATATTTCTCGCCAGCAGAACCGGAAGTGCTTATGCAAGAATATGGAGAATTTGAACACGTATTTTTTTTTTTTTTGTTTTAAAAAGCAACACTGCTTTTTTTTTTATTTTATTTAAAAAATACGTGTTCAAATTCTCCATATTCTTGCATAAGCACTTCCGGTTATGCTGGCGAAAATATGGAGAATTTGAACACGTATTTAAAAAAAAAAAAAAAAAAAGCAACACTGCTGTATAAAACAATAGTGGATTTAACATCAAATTTTAAAAATGTATTTTATATATATATATATATATATATATATATATATATATATATATATATATATATATATACACCTTTAGAAGTTATATTTTTAATGTAAACTTCTCCCTCCAGTTACACACTTTGTTCAATTCAAGGATAATTCATGCAATTGTATATTGTTCATTTCTTGTCTCTCCTTATTGTTCAAGTGGTTGATGTTGATTTGGGATTTAGAAAGTAATTAATAAGTAAGTAGACCAAATTAGTAAGTAGACCAATACTTTCTAGAGATAGTAATTATTACATTAATCTAATTAGACTGTTTGAAGATGTAATTTGTAGTTAGTAATTAAGAACTATTTTAGAGTAAATTCCCAACTGTTATATCATCAGAGGTGAAACCGGAAGAACAGTATTTTATTTTATCATGAAACAACACAAAAATGTTCAGAAAGCACTTAAGAGCGAGGCGCACTTTCCTGACCGCTCCGGCTCTAGCCTTACTAATATGTTCTGCATCCCCGATGTTATACACAAAACTACAATTTGCACAAAAAAAAAACGTAAGGCAATGCAAAGCATCTGCTCAGATGTAAGAGCATGGCCGCGATGGCTGATGTTAGGATGGATGAGATTATGGATCTTATTGACTGTAAAGACTTTCATCTACAGGACGTGATGGTTCAGTGGTTAAGGCTTTGGGTTACTGATCAGAAGGTCGGGGTCCAAGCCCACAAGCTGCTGAGACATCAAGGTTGGGTCCTTGAGCAAGGCCCTTAACCTCACCTGCTCCAGGGATGCACTATGGCTGACCCTGCACTCTGACCCCAGGCTCATAATAACCTGGTATATGTGAAAACCTAAATATTTCGCTGCATGTCATACTCTGTACAGTATGTGTATGTGACAAATAAAATTTTAATTGAATTAAACGAATTAGGCACAAATTAAAACTAGATCAGAAATTGACATGTTGACATTTCTTAATAAAGGACAGAATATTTAATTGTGTCTTTTTTTATCACATGACTGTATGTGCATTAATGTAGCTCTTGGTTTTATTCTGCTTCTCTTTTATGCATTTAGATACAGTAGGTGTGTTTTAGCCATAAAGGGAAACTGGTGTGGACCACACTGCCAGCTTTCGCCTACACAGGGCCCTCTATCACCTGGGCAAGCCAGGGAGAACTGTGAAAATTATGTTTTTTGATTTTTCAAGTTCTTTTAATACTGTACAGCTTGTACTTCTGAGATACAAGCTGGAACACACAGACAATGCGCCTCTCTAGTGCCCCTTTTCCACCAAGGCTTTTTCAGAGCCTAATTTAAAATCAGTTTTTTCTTTTTCAACACGCAAAGCACTGGCTCTGAACCAGGAAAAGTGGTTCTTCAGTAGCAACAAAACATTGCTGGTCTAGACTTAAGAACTGCTTGCGTCAGGGGCTGGGGGTGGGGTTACTGTGTCCAACGAGACAAAAGAGAATGTGGTTAGCGCCATTTTTAAATCAATTTAATCAGGATTTCCCGCTTTTAGATGCTAGTGTAGGTTCACAAAGCCATGAACATTAACAGTAAAGCAATATCCGCCGTTGTTGATGTTGTGTTTGTGTTTGCCCTTTGCTGTTGTATACAGTAAGACTTGGCTCTGTGATGGCTCCATAGCCCATGGAAAGGCAAACCAGTTCTTAGAAGGCTTGCCAGCAGAACCAACTTCAAACCAGCACCCGGTTCTTTCTTGTGGAAAGGGGGCATAGCAGAGCCATCAGCATCGCTGCTGATAGCTCACACCCATCTAACCTCTACTTCTGCCTGCTGTCTTCAGGGAGAATGTACCAGAGCCTTCAGGCTTGCTTACCATGCTTGCTTCCATCAGGCTTTCAGGATGTTGAACTCTGTCCATTACTGTACCTCCCCGTCTCCCACCTACTCCTAAAAAAAAAAAAAAAAAAACACATTACATGTACATATTCTTAAATGTCAATGTTGCAATTGTACACATTACAGTCTTTTTGCACTACTGTCATACTGCTGTTATCTGCCTTGCACCTTAAAAGGCTTTACACCCAGAACACAGAATGTTTACATATATTTGGATGTATATTTGCACCTTACAAGTTGTTGACACATTTGTATATTATCAAATTCACTGTGTACATTTACTCAGATGTATATACATTACGAGATATATTCACTTGGTTTATATATACTGTATGTCTGTTTATTACAAGTACACCGCTGTTGCCCCATACAAGTCTGTTTCTATATTACACTAACTGCTGATATTCTTATAAAAACCTTTCTGTATTACATTCACTATGTAAACAGTTGATAAAAGAGAAGAGAAATTTTATTTTGATTCCTCTGTATGTCTGATATGGTGATGAAGAGATGGTGGCATTAACAATAAAAATCTTGAACCTTGATGGAACGTCACCTTGCATCTTGGATCCTGGAGTACCTTACTAACCTCAGGGAACGGTTCTGGCTCCTTTCATCTTCACACACTATACTGCAGATACGACACAGCTGGCTATCAGTTCTCTGATGACTCTGCAATCATTGACCTTATAACTGAGGAGGATGACGCAAACTACAGAGGACTGTTCCAGGACCAGTAGTCTGGTGCCAGAAGAACTTCCTCCAGATCAACTTGAGTAAGATTAAGGAGCTGGTGGTGGATTTCTGCAAGCGCAAAACCTCCTCCTGACACCGGTGAACATTCACAATAGACATTGAGATAGTAAACTCGTATAAGTACATGTTTGTTCATCTCAACAATGAAATGACCTGGACAAGACAATTCTACTGGACTTTACAACAAAGGACAGAGCAGATTGTGCCTGCTAAGAAGACAGGTCCTTTGGAGTGCAGTGGGTACTCCACCTTTTTTTGACTGAGGTGGTCATTTTTTATGGGGTTGTGTTCTGGGCAGTGGTATCACTGCTGCAAACAGGAAGAGACTAGAAAAAAATCATTAAGAAAGGTCAACTCTCCTGAATACTCTCTTGACCCAGTGCAGTTGGTGGAAGAAAGGAGTATGATAGCCATGCTACCATGTATGTTGGTAAATGACTCTCACACCAAGCATGAGAGTCTGATGACACTGGGCAGCTTTTACTTTTGTGTGAGGGAGCAGTACCACAGGTCTTTCCTCCCTGCTGCTGTGAGACTATACAACCAGTACTGCTCCCAGTAGACCCCCAACCACAAGTTGCTATTCCTTTACCCATGTAACTATGCAAATTTCCCCTCTGTTGGATGAATAAACTTAATAAAGTTGATAACTGCAGCAGGGCATGAACAGTTGATGAGCACAGCATGTAGTTTTAATACACATATATTTTGTACAGAAATGTAAATTTCCTCTTGTCAGTATTACAATAAACCAGCAATTTCCCACCATTTCTTTTTTACAGGCTGACAACTTTTGGCATTGTAGACATATTGTATGAAAAGAACAGTGAAACATGATGTTTAGAAACATGAAACTTGTGACTGTTTGCATCTATGTTTACTGCATACCCCAAATTATTAAATGAAATGATGGGATTGATAGGAATGGCTTATGTATACCATGCTGCTGCCTGCGTTGCTGCTGGGTAAGTACAGACTTGACCCTGCAAGAAATTAAGATATTAAGAAATATGCTGCTGCTGCAAGTTAAGGCAAGAGGAACCCCCTTAATAAAGCAAGCATTCTGCAGTGATATATATATATATATATATATATATATATATATATATATATATATATATATATATATTTTTTTTTAGTGAAGTTGTTTATTCAGCTTGCACATTTTTTAATGCCATAGCCTTAAGGTTTTTTTACTTCTTGTTCCTTTACAGTGTCTGCACATTATTTCAATGCCAAAGCCTTAGAACCATTTACTTGTACTTTTCAACAATGTCCACACATCTCTGCACTGCTATCTCTGCACTGCTATCTCTGCACTGCTATCTCTGCACTGCTATCTATCTATCTATCTATCTATCTATCTATCTATCTATCTATCTATCTATCTATCTATCTATCTATCTATCTATCTATCTATATAACCAACTAACTAACTAACTAACTAAATAACACAAATATGATCACTCCTAACCATAACACCATACCCATAATTAGAGAAAAGATCACAAAAATCTTCTTCAGTTTGAATAAAGGTTAGATATTCATTACAAGGGCAAGTGTTATTTGCTGATGCAAATGAAATGCTGAAGGGGTGTCCCTTGTTGTACCAATGAGTATAAATCTGATAACCTACAGGACACACTTGTTATTAGTGAGAGAATAATGAATTCAAAACTGTATGAAGACATATTTTAGGGGAATGTCAGGGCAACAGTCCATGACCTTAAACTTAAGAGAGCTTGGCTGAAAAAGATGAAAATTTGTGTTTTGCAACGGTCAAATCAAAGTCCACACCTTAACCCAAGCAGAAGGGCATTAAGATGGATCAGGCAAGTCCAAATAGTAGTAGGTTTGCCTACAGGATTGCTGGTCACTCAGGAGTAGCATGTGGAACTCAAGAGAAAAATGGGGGGTGTATTGGGAAATTCTGATGTAGATATCAGGTGGGGGGGTCATACATAATGTCATATTCACCTCTTGATCTTGGTACTAAAAAGTGTTTAAAAAGTACTAGACCTTCTTACCATTCATATCTTAAATCTCTGAACAAAGGCTTTCAGGAAACAATAGCAAACCAGGCTCATGCTTAACATACGTTTGAAAATCTTTATATTCATTCATTCATTTATTCATTCATTCATTTTCTACCGCTTATCCGAACTACCTTGGGTCACGGGGAGCCTGTGCCTATCTCAGGCCTCATCGGGCATCAAGGCAGGATACACCCTGGACGGAGTGCCAACCCATCACAGGGCACACACACTCTCATTCACTCACGCAATCACACACTACGGGCAATTTTCCAGAGATGCCAATCAACCTACCATGCATGTCTTTGGACCGGGGGAGGAAACCGGAGTACCCGGAGGAAACCCCCGAGGCACGGGGAGAACATGAAAATTTCACACACACAAGGCGGAGCCAGGAATCGAACCCCCAACCCTGGAGGTGTGAGGCGAACGTGCTAACCACCAAGTCACCGTGCCCCAATCTTTATATTGGTAATTTAATATTAAATTATTGGTATCCATGCTACATTGGCTCCCAGTCAAATTTTGCATTGATCATAAAATACTGTTACTGACCTAAAAAGCACAGAATGGTCTCACAGCACAGTACCAAAGTGATCTTTTGTTTTTTTTATGATCTTTCACGCATACTTCGATTAAAAGGTGCAGGCTATTTGGTAGTACATCAAGTAGTAAAGGCTATAGCAGGGATCAGAGCCTTTTCTTACAGAGCCCTGCAGTTATAGAACAGCCTTACAATTAGTGTTCAGGATTTACACACAGTCTCTGTGTTTATATCTAGGCTGAAAAAACATTTGTTTACTGTAGCTATTTATAAATTGCTGTTCTCAGGTAAAGGAGTGGATATGGAAGGTTCATCGGTATAGGGTGATTGTTAAAATGGGATGTTTGGATGCTGTCACCTTTTCCACCCTCACAAGTCACTCAGGTTTGCTGACTGTGTCCCAGGAAGCATGATTACAAGCATACCTTGTATTTTTTTCTAATTCTCTCTCTCTCTCTCTCTCTCTCTCTCTCTCTCTCTCTCTCTCTCTGTTAGGCTATACATGCCTGTTCTGAGTTCCTAGTTCCTACGGACCTACTTCATCAATCATGACGCCCAGCGCCTGGTTGTAGTCTCATCGCCTGGTGTACACTCTGCTGGGGATGCTCATGGGATTGCTGTGGATGGGGTCACCTGGAGACTGTCACGTCATATTTGAGCTACTGTTGTGTCAGTCGGCTTTGCGGTCATGTATTCATCAGTGAACATTTGATTAGTGTTACGTCTGTGTTGAACTCAGTGTTTGCGCTGACCCATTAGTTCCGCAGAAGCTCTTGGTTGCTTCATTCCACTTATCTACAAACTGTTGAAAGCGCTTTACAAATAAATTAAATTAAATGAATTATCTTCCAAATTGTTCAGCCATCTGAGAATTGATCCTGTGTGAAAATATTTAAATCATCTGCATCCTTGTGTTGCCCAACTGGATGAGATTTACTTTTAATAAAAAGTTTAAACAATATTTGAACTGTAAGATTGTTGTCATGAACTGATGTACAAATCCTGACATTTTATTATTCAGTGAGACTTATTTATTATTAAATATTTTTATTAAAATAGTGAGACTTCTACAATTGAACAATTCATGTTTTTACAAATATAGTTAAAAGTATTACCAGGTCTATTAGGAGTTACATTTTCATCTTGCCTTGATTTGGTACGTGTGTTTTAAACAGCCCCTAAATATAATTCAGTACCTGAAATGTAAAAGGTTTTGTAGGTCACAATGTTGGTCTAAAAGACATAATGATAAACATTAGCTTTCATTATACATTATACATGAGTCACTAAGACCAAGACATTTTTATGTGAATCGTGTACAGTTCAGCTTACTATCAATGTGAGAGTTTCTGGGGTGCATTAATGAGATACAGCTTTACTTCTTGCCTTATGTCTAGCAGCATATATTTGACCAGAACAGTGCAAAATCTTCTACAAAACCCGAATCGCTATTTTGCGCCGCCCCGCTTTTCCCTCTCCGTTACCAACGTTACAAGGCGTGATTTACCGTAAACACATGACAAAATCCGTATAAACGACGTAATACAAAGGTTTGGTATTGACTGTTTTTAATGAACGTGTTGCATTCTAAATAGAGGTAAGTAAACTAAGCGACTGAATTATGTATATGATTATATAAGTGAAATCATAGCTAATATACAGGCATATGATAGCGCAATCATATACATTTCTGGATGTCAGCTAGCTTTGTTGTACATTTTGGCCTGTGCAAATAATGCGTTTGCATTGACACGTTAAGAAATTTAATTGCTTTTTGATTGTTCGTTTCGTTTAGTTTTTAAGGTTCTTGGACGTTTTCGGGAATATTTTGCCCGTTGAATAGGGTATTTACGTGTTTCCACACCAGGGTCGTTTAAAAAAAGAGTGAAGTTTTAGTACGTGGCAGTTAAACTTAGTGCTATTCTACAACATAGCTGAAGGATTGCGTAGAATAAGCTTTCAAGAGGTTCTCCGCATCAATTAAAGTAAGGTCCTATTTTGGTTTTTTATTTTAACTATTTTTAAGGCGAACAAGAAGCTTTGTTTTTTTTGTCTCTCACGTTTCTCTCAGTAGCTTACACAAAAATACAGATGGTAAACGGTTATAATCGTTGTGTAAAAATGAGCCAATTTAGTTTTGGATTTTGGTGTATAGCTTGTATATGAACATGTAACTTAAGTATTTTTTTTAACGTTAGCCTGAATTTTTACATAGTTTATATAGTAAATACCACATTTCTGTGAATGGAAGGTTCTAGAAACATCTCTAATGTTTGCGCAGCTTTTGTACCTACACAAATCATGGCTTTTTGGCAATTCCATACAGTTTATTACAGTAACACAAACTAAAATGCAATCAATAAACAAACAATTACCAATACTTCGAAAGAAATATATGTTTGAGAAGAACAACGACCTAAAAAAAAACGATATTATTCCTTGACAAATACAGATATAAATGCTGATAAGTTCTTAAGAATCTTGACTGTGATGTTGGTGGTTAAATTATTATATTGTGTATATTTCACTCATGTAAAACAAAATGCCTACTTTCTCCAAATGTTTAAGCCTTGTGTTGCTTGTCTAAACCTGTTACCATCCTGATGCCAAGTAATGTTTTTTTAATCTAAAACCTAAATAATCACCCACCAGCACCGAAAACGACTTACTAGTATTGCACAAGTGTTTTTACTTATCTTATTCTATGGAACTACTTATTCTATAGCCACACACCCTCTCATGTGTGGATACATTTGTCAAAATTTCATTAAAAAAATCTGTATTAGATTGAATGCATTTTAGCTTATGTCCAAACAAAATGTTTATATTAATGTTTGTATATGATACAGTTTATATAAATTTAAACAAATTTCTTTATATTGCAATATTTTCAAAATTCCCTACATGAAGTTTCTATGGAAATTTACCGGAAATCTTCCACCCCTTTGCAACCCTAACATAATAAACATTTCAGTTCTTGCTAGTTGTGTTGTTATATTACTAGATAATTGTTGCTTATGCATTAACATGCAATTGATGCTAGAGCTTAACTTCTTGTCAGTTTGCCTTGTAACATTCCTTCTATGCAGTACAGTAAAAACTTTTCCCTGAAATGTAGTGGAGCAGAGGTAGTATAGCGTATAAATAAAATGTAAATGTTCAAGAAAAGTGAACTTTACTAAGCACTTAGTTAATTTCCATCACTGTTGGATAGCCCAAATGTCAAGTTGTTCATGAGGGCTGCTAATTTGTATTTGTAAAGTTGATTTTTAATGTCAGAATTTCAGGTGATAAATTTCAGCTGAAAAAGAAACTATCCCTTCAAACTTTCATTTTTTAAACCTGAAGCTTTTTTTTTTTTTTAAATAAAATATTTGTTGTAAGATGTTATGTAGGGTAAATAACATGAAGCTCACCAAATCTATTTAAGACATTTTTAAAGCACAAAACATAGATTTCAGTAGGAAAATTTGTTATAATAAAAACTTAAACTTTCATACAATAATATGTAACTTTATTGATGGCTTTTGATTGTAAGGCCCAATACTCTATATACTGTATATGCCAGCTGTAACTAAATGCCAGCATGATCATGTCATCAGTCAACTGGATGAGTTTTTTGCTGCACACATGATTCCGCAAAGCCAGTAGCAGTGGACTGAGCACACAGCCTTGAGGGGCACCAGTGCTCAGTGTGGTGGTGTTTAAGATGCTGTTCCCAATTCATACTGTCAGATCTCTTATGCCCCTTTTCCACCAAAAAGAACCGGGTGCTGGTTCAGAGCTAGCACTGGTGCTGGTTCAAAGCTGGTTCCACTGGTGAACCTTCTAAGAACCGGTTTGCCTTTCCACCGGCTAGAGAGCCGTCACAGCGCCGAGTCTGACGTCACTGTATACGTGTCACATGTGCCAGCAACTTTAGCGCAGCAGCGGCAAACACAAACACATCAACAATGGCGGATGTTGCTTTACTGTTAATGCTCATGGCTTTGTGAACCTACATTAACACCCAAACGCGGCGAATCCAACGTTTACGTGCAGCTCCATGTAATCTGTATAAACGGAGGTTGTTATCAAGAAATCACAGTAAAAAAGTGTTTGTTTGTTTTCCTTTGTTTTATCATTAACAAAGGAAAAAACTTAGCCTTAGCATGTAGCTACCTACTATCATGTGTGCTGATAATGTATCATATTGCGGTAAAGTAAAAGTGTATTAAACATTAGTATACTTAAGGTACATTATCAAAGACGCTAACAGTAGCCCCGCCCACACCCCCTGACACAAGCGGTTCTTAAGTCTAGACCAGCAAAGTTTTGGTGCTACTTAAGAACCACTTTTCCTGGTTCAGAGCCGGTGCTTTGGCTGTTGAAAAAGACTCTGGTTCTAAATTAGGCTCTGGCTCCGAACCAGCACTCAAACTGCCTCGGTGGAAAAGGGGCATTAGTCGGGAAATCCAGGATCCAGTTGTAAAGGGAGGTGCTCAGGCCCAGCAGTCTCAACATTTCGATGGGGTGCTGAGGAATAATTGTGTTTAATAGTGAACTTAGGTCTATGTACAATATGTGTCCTTTATTCCAGGTATGTAAGGGCCAGATAGAGGGTAGTGGCAATAGCATCATCCGTGGAGCAGTGGGACGATATGTGAACTGCATGAGGTTCATTGAGTGTAGAAGCAGGGTCTTAATGTGCCTCATAGCAAGCCTCTCGAAGCAATTCATGATGATGGGTGTAAGTGTGATGGGACGATAGTCATTGAGGCATTATAGACATTATAAATATTTTTGGCATGGCAACGATTGAAGGTGTCAGTGGAGACTTCCATTAGCTGGTCTGCATATTCCCTATGCATTCTGCCAGGAATGTTGTATGGTACTTCTGTGGGTTAACGTGTAGAGTTTACCTTAGTACATTTTAAGGTATTTACAGCCAACTTGGGTGAAATATGTAGGAATTAGCCTATAGCACCTTATACATGTTCAAACCCAAGCGGCCACTGTTTGGCCCTTGAACAAGGCCTTATTTGCTCCAGGGGTGCCATATCACGGCAGACACTACTCTCCTGACCCCAACTCCCAAACAAGTTGGAATATATACTTTTTTACTGTGATTTAATGTACATGTGAAATGGCCTTAGAAGTAAACAAATGTGGTGGATGTCTGGAGATTTCTTTCCCTGGGGAAAAACATAGCATGAAGTCACAGAGATCCTACTTTCTTCAGTATGATATGAATAAGATATCATGAACGATTTCTATCCTAAACTATCTGCAATTGACATCAATAAAATTATTAGAATTAACCACAAATAATGATCTGTTGTTTAGGATTTTCTCTATGTCATCTGATTTGAAGCCATAGTTCACAAATAGTTTACAAAGCATGCATGCTGTCTTATTTGATGAAAGGTATCGATCCGGAGAGGGGTATAAAATAATTTTACTGTGAAAGACCATAAAAACAATCATCAACAAATCGTCGCTGTCGGGCGGAAACCTCGTATGTCCAAATTTGGTCAATTTCATATTTTTTCACATATCGAAGCTATTGGTCAGTCCCACGTGGGTCTGTTATTTTTACAAGTTATTAACCAATCTAAAGTCTTGAAAATAGCTTGAATGCAAATCTC
>NC_083476.1:9225041-9230041 GCF_030014155.1 Tachysurus vachellii | reverse complement strand
GCCTAGAGAGCTCAAACTTGGTCAGATGGTAGTACTGGTCACAGTTACTCAGGGCCAAAATCTCAGCAGAATCGGACAATCTGTGTGTGTCTGTGTGTGTGTGTGTGTGTGTGTGTGTGTGTGTGTGTGTGTGTGTGTGTGTGTGTGTGTGAGTGTGAGTGCGTGTGTGAGTGTGTCTGTGTGAGTGTGTCTGTGTGAGTGTGTCTGTGTGAGTGTGTGAGTGTGTGTGAGTGTCTGTGTGTGTCTGTGTGTGTGAGAGTGTGTGTGTGAGTATGTGAGTGTGCGAGTGTGAGTAAGTGTGTGTGTAAATGTGTGTGTAAGTGTGTGTGTGTCCCTCATAAAGACCTTTCTGATTCTGGTTCTGATTCTGATTTTGCAAGAATTTTGCCTAAACATACTTGGCAATAAAGACCTTTGTGATTCTGGTTCTGATTCTGATGTTGCAAGAATTTTGCCTCTAGGCCTTACGATTCAGCACAAAATTGGGTTTTTGGACTGTTGGTGGCGCTAGAGGGTTTGAGCTTCAGCGCCCCAAAACGCGTTTGTGCCCATAAGTCCAAAAACCCAATTTTGTGCTGACTCGTAAGGCAAAGTATCAGAATCAGAATCAGAATGGTCTTTATTGCCAAGTATGTTTTCAAACTTCGTTTTGCTTCGCACGAGGATTGTAGACTCACCGATATGACTTTGTTTATTTGTCACTTTGTGTATGTGAAAATCCTTTAAGGCCTTAAACTCCCTAAAGGCCTTAAACGCTTGAACCCGGGAAATGCTGCTTGCAGCTTTTATTATTATTATTATTATTATTATTATTATTATTATTATTATTATTATTATTCCACCCTAGAAACGGTCGTGCAGCCCAAACCATAAGGCCTAGAGAGCTCAAACTTGGTCAGATGGTAGTACTGGTCACAGTTACTCAGGGCCAAAATCTCAGCGGAATCGGACAATTTGGGGCGCTTCAGCGCCCCAAAACGTGTTTGTCCCCATAACCCCTAAACCCCTAAAACCCCTATGTCCAAATCTCAAGTGTTTTATATCATTGGAATCCTTGGCTCATAACTTAAAAAACGTATATCTCCAATTTCATTTCCGCCATTAAATTTTTTCGCTATAGCGCATTTTATCCAAAACCTACTTTTGCTAACTAGTCCTAGGTTTTTCGCCTGATCGAGACCAATCCAGTGCAGTAATATTCTCTGGAGTCTCAATGACAATAATTTTCGAAAAAAAGTCGAAATTTTGATTCAGGGTCCTTAAGGGGCCTCAGAATATTTGGACTGTGAGGAGCCAGTTTTACTAAAATGTCAATAACTCAAGAACTGAATGAGCTATCAACACCAAACTTGGGACACATGTGAAAGAGGTCAAACCAAGGTTACAGTTCAAAAACCGTGGCAATTGGCCACTTCGTGGCGCTATAACAGAAAAATCACTAAAAACAGCCAATTTTAAAAAAAAAGGCCCTCTAGCGCCCCCAACAGTCCAAAAACGCAATTGTGTGCTGACTTGTAAGGCAAAGATTCTGATTCTGGTTCTGACTCGGAGTGGGTGGGGCTTGTCTTGAAATGGGCGGGGCTTTAAGTGGTAATAATTAATTTGTAATATTTATAACACTAGCTTACTACCTTTATGTTTTTATGAAATACAGCAAAAACATGTCAGACACACAGTGTCTGGTTACTGGTTAGAGACGGCTGAAGGTTTAAAAAAGAAAAAAAATCTCCGACAGGCAGAGACGCAATGCGAGTCGCATTCTACCAAGCAAGCACCACGTCTGAACGAACCCACGTTTACCAAAACTCTACTGGTTAGTAAGTACGTATTATTAACGTTACAACCCGAAGTAAAAAGCTGAAGAAACCCTAAACGTTAACGGAAAAGACCCGCGAACCCGAGTGACTGAGGGAGAGACAGAGAGCTGTTCTGTGTGTGACTGTGAGTGAGCAGAGCGAGACACAGCAACACAATACATCTGTATGTGTATAGGGGAGGGGCGCTGTGACTAGCCTATCACTGTAGGGGAGGGGCGCTGTGACTAGCCTATCACTGTAGGGGAGGGGCGCTGTGACTAGCCTATCACTGTAGGGGAGGGCGCTGTGACTAGCCTATCACAGAACGCTGACACAATCAGCTAGCCAATGATGATTTTCATACAATCCGAGCACACATATTGACTCGTATTACTCGTATAATACTCGTACTCGGCAGAAGTACTTTATCCGTACCGGATACTCGTTTCAGCCGAGTATCCGGCTCATCTCTAATGGATATGACTTTGGTGAGTACTTCACATGACATATGTTGTGGCACCCTCTGTAGCATGACATATGTAGCATGACATGACATATATTGTCATGTCAATCCAAAGGCCTTAAACGCTTGAACCCGGGAAATGCTGCTTGCAGCTTTAATTATTATTATTATTATTATTATTATTATTATTATTATTATTATTATTATTATTATTATTCCTCTTCCGCCATTGAAGTCAATGGCAGCCCATAGAACCGTACGTAGGAAAGTTATGACATTTGGCACACATGTAGAGGCCAGTCTTAGAATTTACTCTAGCAACATTGGTGTGTCTAGCTCAAACCGTCTAGCGCCACCAACAGTCCAAAAACCCAATTTTGTGCTGAATCGTAAGGCCTAGAGGCAAAATTCTTGCAACATCAGAATCAGAATCAGAAAGGTCTTTATTGCCAAGTATGTTTAGGCAAAATTCTTGCAAAATCAGAATCAGAACACACACACACTTACACACACATTTACACACACACTTACTCACACTCGCACACTTACTCACACTCACACACTCACATACTCTCTCACACACACACACACACGCACTCACACACACACACACACACACAGACACACACATTCACACAGACACACTCTCACACAGACACACAGACACACACAGACACTCACACACACACACCCTCTCACACACACACACACAGACACACACAGATACTCACACACACAGACACACACAGACACTCACACTCACACAGACACAAACTCACACAGACGAGGAACACACACAGACACACACACTCACTCACACTCACACACTCACATACTCACTCGCACACACACACACACACACACACACAGACACACACACCCTCTCACACACACACAGACACACACACACACACACACACACACACACAGATGCACAGAGACACACACACACTCACTCACACACTCACACACACACTCTCACACACACACACAGACACTCACACACACACACTCACACTCACACACACACACACTTTATTGCCAACTATGTTTTCACATACGAGGAACACACACACACACACTTACACACACATTTACACACACACACTCTCTCACACACACACTCACACACACACTTTATTGCCAAGTATGTTTTCACATACGAGGAACACACACACACTTACACACACATTTACACACACACACACACACACACTCTCTCTCACACACACACACAGACACTCACACACACACACACTCACAACTCACACACACACACACTCACACAGACACACTCATACACACACTCACACACACACACTTTATTGCCAACTATGTTTTCACATATGAGGAACACACACACGCACTTCCACACACATTTACACACACACACACACACACACACTCTCACACACACACAGACACACATACACACTTTTTTGCCAAGTTTGTTTTCACATACGAGGAACACACACACTTACACACACATTTACACACTCACACACACACTCACACTCACACACACACACACACCCACAGACACACACAGACACGCACACACACACGCACTCACACACACACACAGAAGCACAGAGACACACACACACACTCTCACACACATTTACACATTTACACACACACACACACAGACACACTCACACACACACACTCACACACACTCACACACACTCAGATACACACACTCAGACACACACACACTCAGACACACACACACACGTCTTGTTGTGGCTCAGGCTGAGTCCGACGATCCCAAAAATACGATAGTGAAACCTACTTCCTGTCCACCACTTTGAATTATATTGCACACCTACTTTTTCGAACTCCACCTAGAGCGCTCGTTTGATTGGCGTGATTTTTGGTACGCATAATCAAGAGACACTTCAGACAAAAAGTTATCAAAAGTGTATTGATAGACATATCTGTTGGCATGTAACACATCAAAGAATATGCACTGTATGACGTAATTTCTGTCATGAATATCTTCTCAAACTTTTTGTGCACAGGGTCCCTTACAGGTGAGAGTAATTTCCAAAAACCCCTTTAAATTATAATAGTTACTAAGCATATTTTTCCTTTAAGGCATATTTGTACAATTATATCATTGTGATTCAGATTAACAGATTGTTTATAGGGTTCTTTAATTCCAGCGACATGTTCTGAGTGCATCTGATCGGCTTGACCCCGGTATCGCTGCTTGCAACTATATTTAGGGGTCAAGCCCCGAAGGGGCGTAGACACCTATTGTTATCGTTAGTTTTCTTCTTCTGCTTCTTCTTCTTCTTCTTCTTATTATTATTATTATTATTCCGTCTTCCGCCATTGAAGTCAATGGCAGCCCATAGAACCGTACGTAGGAAAGTTATGAAATTTGGCACACATGTAGAGGCCAGTCTTAGTACACACACTCACACACACACAGACACACACACACACTCACACTCACACACACACCCTCTCACACACAGACACACACAGACACTCACACACACACACACACACACACACACACACACAGACACTCACACTCACACAGACACACACACTCACACAGACGAGGAACACACACACTTACACACACATTTACACACACACTCGCACACTCACATACTCACACACTCACATACACACACATTTACACACACACTCTCTCACACACACACTCACACACACTCACACACACACACACTCACACTCACACACACACACACACACACACACAC
>NC_083476.1:9122541-9215041 GCF_030014155.1 Tachysurus vachellii | reverse complement strand
TGGTATGGTTCATCAGCAACATGTTCTGAGTGTATCTGATCGACTTGACCCCGGTATCGCTGCTTGCAGCTATATTTATACTTGTTTCTTTAAAAAATTAAGCCACTTAACCATTGTAACTTTTAAACAGTTTATTTGAACTGTGCCCCGTGTATTCTGACACATAAATGGATGTCTCTGGTGTACGCTACTGATATCTACTCACCTTAGACCCGCTATTTTATTCTGTTTGCTATTTTTAAGGAAGCAAATTAGATACAATGTTTATTTTAGAGGCACAAATCGAGCACAAACGAACGCCACCGGTTTTGTCCGAATTGGACGAAGTGGGGTGGAGAGTGACGTCACTGTCCCGTATTGTATTTGTTATTTCTAAGGTAGGGAATAAGATTCAATGTTTATTTTAGCGGCGCGAACCGGCACAAATCGAGCACAAACGAATGGCACCTTTTTGGAGCGATTTAGACGATAGTGAGTGGAGAGTTCCGTAACAGTCCCAAAACAAGTATTTTTCCCATTATATTTAAGAAGGGCTCGGAGATACCAGGTTAGTTTTAACGGCACAAACGGGCACAAATCGAGCACAAACCAACGCCACCGGTTTGGAGAGATTTGGACGGCACGGGGTGGAGAGTGACATCACAGCTCCAAATTGTTTTTGTTATTTCTAAGAAGGGGAAATATACTTGACGTTCATTTCAATGGCACAAACCGGCACAAATCGAGCACAAACGAATGACACCAGTTTTGTTTGATTTAGACGAACTGGGGTGGAGAGTGACGTCACAGTTCCCGAAAATATTTTGGTTATATCTCAGGAAGGAAAACAGATACAGTGTTTGTTTTAACAGCACAAATGGGCACAAATCGAGCACAAACGAACTAAGCCGGTTTTGAGTGATTTGGACGACGTGGGGTGGAAAGCAGAGGTGGGAGTAAGTCACACATGTGCAAGTCTCAAGTAAGTCTCAAGTCTTAACCTTCAAGTCTCAAGCAAGTCCGAGTCATTTTTTGTGAGAGTCAAGTCAAGTCAAGTCACTGCTTTATGTCAAGCAATTCAAGTCAAGTCGTAGCTTGAGTCAAGCAAGTCACTGGCAAGTCATACAGATGTTTGATGATTTAACTAAATGTATATATTAAACAAGGGGGCACGGTGGCTTAGTGGTTAGCACGTTCGCCTCACACCTCCAGGGTTGGGGGTTCGATTCCCGCCTCCACCTTGTGTGTGTGGAGTTTGCATGTTCTCCCCGTGCCTCGGGGGTTTCCTCCGGGTACTCCGGTTTCCTCCCCCGGTCCAAAGACATGCATGGTAGCTTGATTGGCATCTCTGGAAAATTGTCCCTAGTGTGTGATTGTGTGAGTGAATGAGAGTGTGTGTGTGTGCCCTGCGATGGGTTGGCACTCCGTCCAGGGTGTATCCTGCCTTGATGCCCGATGACTCCTGAGATAGGCACAGGCTCCCCGTGACCCGAGGTAGTTCGGATAAGCGGTAGAAGAAGATGAATATATATTAAACAAAGTTTAATCTACAGTATTTATGGACTATGAGAGTTTTATTTGCACCAAATGATTATATGCATTTATTTTTAAAAGGTGTCCACATACAGGTGAGTTGTAAATACAATAAAAATCTAAAAATGAATAAAAATCAAAACTACAAAGAATAAGATGTAAATGTAACTGAAATAAGGCCAACATAAAAGCATAAAAAGTTTCAAATAGTGATGCTCCGATTGATCGGCCACCAATCATGATCGGCCGATATTGGCTAAAATAGCTTGATCCGCGAACCCCAAAAGCGCCGATCAAAAAAGCCGATCACGTGACGTAAATTACTCACGCGAACTTTATCACACGTGCATGCACGGCGCACAGGTAAACAACAGCAGAGCGGAGCTTACCAGTGGCAACATGAGTTCTCCCGTCTGGAAGTTTTTCAAAGTGTCCGATAAAGACGTAAAGTTAGCTGTTTGCAATGTATATCGTGATGAAATCCCTCGAGGTGGAAGCAAGCAACGGCGTTTAATACACTAACATGAGTAGGCATCTTAGAACATGCCATACAATTGAATATGCCGAGTATGAGAAACTAAACCAGCCGAAGCCAACAACATCCCCATCCCTCAACCAGCCGACTGTGAGTGATGCATTTAAACTAGTAGTGATGTGAGTGTGAGTGATGCCTTTTATGATTGAGACCTGAAGGATTTTGTACTCTGTGTTAGTAGGCCGAGGCCCAGCATGTTTTGGTTTGAAACATTTTGTGGCCAATTGTTTAATTTTAATATATTAAATTTTATT
Source organism: Tachysurus vachellii (assembly GCF_030014155.1). Taxonomy (NCBI): domain Eukaryota; kingdom Metazoa; phylum Chordata; class Actinopteri; order Siluriformes; family Bagridae; genus Tachysurus; species Tachysurus vachellii. The sequence goes on along the minus strand of NC_083476.1, from coordinate 9,212,740 downwards.
TACATTTTATTTACATTTTACAAGTAGCCTGGGCCTATGTAACCTCATACCTTCGCAAGTTCATCTGGTTGGTAACTATCTGCTTGGCCTCCTTGTTTCCCTGCCTTGTTATTTAGAAAGGATGGCATTGGTGTTACGACCGGGTCTAGGTCAGATCGTAACATCGTAACATCGTGGTTAAACTTAACAAGGCTCTTAATGATGGCTAAAGACTTTATGCTACGCAAAGGTATGGCTTCAGGATACCTAGTAGCAACACACATCATGGTTAGCAGGTAGGTATGAACAGACTTGGTTCTAGGAAGGGGTCCCACACAGTCTAAAATTCTTTCAAAACGCTCACCCATTACAGGTATAGGTTGAAGAGGTGCATGGGGAATAACCTGATTAGGTTTACCCACTACTTGACAAACATGACACGAACGGCAATAACTGCTGACATCAGACTTCATAGCAGGCCAAAAGAAATGCTTTAACACACGGTTATAAGTCTTTCTCACCCCTAAGTGGCCAGAGAGATCATGGTCATGGGCGACACTTAAAACTTGGGCTCTATATGGCTTTGGAACCACCACTTGAAAGACTGACCTCCAATCATGTTCTGAGTTTGGAGGTGTCCATTACGCATTAACACATCCTCATCCAAGAAATAAGCTGTTGAATAGTTAGCCAAGTTTGCCTTTTCCACAACCACATCAATACAGTGAGAGAGTGAAGGGTATGCTTTCTGGGCTGCCACAAGTTGTGCACGTCCAACACCGAGTTTATCACATTCCTCCTTCAGTACCGAAATAACTTTAATGGCTGGGTCAGTCTCAGAACTGGGGATCAGATCACCCTCGGGGATGCTTTCACACAGAGGATTTGTACCACACAAAAATGAGTCTGAAAGATCATCAGCATCTTTCATTTTCCTGGCCTGGGCACGCGTCACCACACACAAAGTAAAAACAGAGGGAAATTCACGTGACAGCTCATCACTGTCATTCAAAGTTGGGTTGTCAGTTACCACAGGCCAACAAAAAACCTTCCCACCTGCTAAATCGTTGCCCAAAATAAACGAAACCCTATAAATAAATAATACTGGCAACTGCGATCGAACTGCAACTTTAACAAATCCAGCCACGACATCGGATCGAAGATAAATATTATGCAAAGGTGCTTTCACTACTCCAAGTTCAATACCTTGAACCAGAACATCTGTACCACAACTAGACTGGTCCGATAACGGGAGAACACCCTCCAAAATAAAGGACTGAGCGGCTCCAGTGTCTCTCAAAATGCGCACCGACTTAAAATCCAACCCCTTGTCAGAAAGTGAAACCATACCTTCCATAATAAAAGGCTCGAATGTAGAATCAACTGAGTCAAGTGAAAGTAAACTGTCAGAGTGTTGCGGTGGAATGTGTGCTAAAGCAACACTTTTCGGACTGGTGTGTGCCTTCCGTCGAATCTTGCGTGTTAACACCGGACAAGCAGCGATGAGATGTCCAGACTCACGACAATAAAAACATTCACGTAACTCACTAGCATTCTTAGGAGTATTCACAGAGACCTTCTCAGAAACGTCACGCCGCGGAGAAGAAAATACCGTTCGGTGCGTAAGCACAAACTCGTCTGCCAGAACGGCAGCCTCAGCCAGCGAAGCGACTTTTTGTTCATTCAGATAAACCACTATTTTATCAGAAAGACACGACTTAAATTCTTCCAACAGAATCAGTTCTTTTAACTGCTCTAAAGTAACAACCTTGTTTGCAGCGCACCACTTCTCAAACAAAGCAGATTTCTCACGCGCAAATTCAACGTACGTTTGGCTGGCGGTTTTGGCATGTTTACGAAATTTTTGGCGATAGGCTTCCGGAACAAGTTCATACGCCCTCAAGACAGATGATTTCACAGTTTCATAATCCATACTTTGTTCTAATGATAACGCTGAACACACTTCCTGGGCTTTCCCCACAAACTTGCATTGCAATAGTAACGTCCAAATGTTTCTAGGCCACTGCAGAGTGGCGGCAATGCGCTCAAAAACAGAGAAATATGTATCCACCTCACTTTCCCTAAACATAGGAACTAACGCAATATGCCTACTAACATCAAACCCAGCAACACTTACAGACGAGGTTCCTCGGTATGCACGCTCTAACACCGGCGACGATTCATGTAGAGGCACAGGTAGCGCAGGTGCAGGAGACGCAGGTGCAGGAGACGCAGGCGCCGAAAGCGCAGGCGCCGGAGGTACATTAGGACCATATTCTGGCCTCTCTCCAAAGCACAAGCCTTAACTCCAGCTCCTTGAGCTTTATCTCCTTCCTTGCCTCCAGCTCCACGGTTTGTAAATGTAAAAGTTGAGACTGATACTGCTGACGACTTAACTCAAGGTCAAGTTGTTTTAATTGGAGCGCTAGCGCGGGCTCCTCCAGCGGTGAACCTGCTATTACCGCGGGATCTACGTGTGTTGGGTCCTCAGATTTACGTCCAGCCTCCGCTGCCGGGAAATCCTCAGAACCAACTAAATCTGATGCAACACCCGCCTCGGTAGGCTCAGTAAGAATCCGCTGTTTTATCAGCTCCGCACACAGCAGCTCCTTGATGTCACGCTTATTGGCACTTCGTGGAACCGATATGCTGAAAAAGTCTGCAAGGGTTAATAAGTCATCCTTACGACATTGTTCAAACTGCTCAAACGTAGGACAAATAACAAACTGGTCTAGATCAAACTTTGTAGCCATCTCTCATAAACTAAACCTCTCACCCCCACCGCCAAGACAAAAACCGCCAGCAAAACGTACCCGAAAAATACACGAAACACACGGAGCGCACAGGACGAGCCCCCAATTCTGTTACGACCGGGTCTAGGTCAGATCGTAACATACAGGTAAAAATTAGAACTCAGCATGAAAAGAGAAAGGGAACAAAAATACAACTGGCACAACAGTTTCACTTCTTGGATTTATTCCGTCTTCTCTTAGGTGGTTACGGCTTCAGAGGTCGGAAAGGCCAAAATAATAAATAAAACTCCCTCTAACTCAACAAGTAGTACTCAGCTAACCTAATCCAAAGAAAAGAAAAGAAAATACATGTTCTTCCCTCGCTCCCTATCTAGCCAAAAAAACAATAATAAACCGTATAACAAAACTGGCACCGACTTCCTACTAACCACCGAACAAGGTGTATTTACAATATCCACATATACCAATATTTACAAAAACTACATAGAAACACATACAACAAGACACACACAACGAGGCAGAAAACACAAAATGTCTAAGCCAACCCAAAATTTCGACATACAACACAGCATCCAAAACCGGCTTTTTCTCTCTTTCTCTCTCTCCGTTTCACTCTCGCTGACGTGGTTTAAATGTCCAGCTGCAATTCCCATCCAGCCAATAGCACGACGAAGAGGCAGGGCATCGTGTGTCATGTGACGATCGTCCAATGACGTACAGGCGGATATATGACGTAATTGGAGGAGCTGAAAGGAAAACAGACACCGAAAAACACCTACAGTAGCCACCAGTGACAATCACAAAATAATAAGCAACATAAAAAAAAACACGCTAAGGCGTAACAATTGGCTTACAGTAGCTTTCATTATTTTATTTTTTGGATCTGATGTAGTTGGTTCCTCAACTACATCAGACGTTCATCATAATAACAGAAAAAAAAACACTTGCCATAGTTTTGTCCTTTGTGGCAGTAGCCAGTTTTGGTGTAACAAGTTTTACATTTTGCTGCCAATTATAAAATGTAATCAGTGTATTAAGAGGCTACATCCCATTAAGCTGATCTGAAGTGTGTTGGTCTGCCTGACCCCTCTTTGGAATAATTTTAAGTTACTCTGCCTTATTTGGGAAAGATGGCCTACAGTAGCCTTAAGTTCTCATTTTCGAAAATAAACACTTGGTGGTTCTTCAAGATCTTGACTGTAGCCTATTTCTACAGTTTTTTTCTCAATACAGTTAATTTAGAGTTAATTTCATTTCTAAAAATGGTGCAAACTCTGCTAGAAAAGATTCCCATTCCCCTGCCATTCTGTGATCGGCAGTGATCTGCAATCGGCAGATCATGATCTTTGTGATCGGTAATCGGCCCCAAAAATGCAATATGCCTCAAACATGGCAGAAAACCATGGAAAAGTATATATAAAAAAGTACAATGGTTTCTTTGCAACCAAATGGCTTTTTTGAACAGGCATTCCCTTTTAATGGGACTTGAACACATCCATAAATTACATCCTTCCTTTTTAACAACAGAATAACAACAACAATCACGTCAATCAAAAAATGTAAATTATTGAATCACACAAACCTTGAAGTGAATTAACTATTGGGGGAGAGAGAGAGAGAGAGAGAGAGAGAGAGAGAGAGAGAGAGAGAGAGAGAGAGAGATGATTAAAGTGAGTGTAATTTATTAATTAAAGGGATTGTTCACCTAAAAATTTAAATTCTGTTATCATTTTCTCACCATCATGATGTTACAAACCTGTATAAATTTCTTTGAACACACATGTAGATATTTTGAGGAATGTTTGTAACCAAACCATTCATGAGCCCCATTCACTTCTATAGTGGGGAAAAAAAGAATACTATGGAAGTGAATGGGGCTCATGAAGGGTTTGGTTACAAACATTCCTTAAAATATCTTCCTCCGTGTTCATCTAAACAAAGAAATTTATACAGGTTTGTAACATGAGGGTGAGAAAATGATGAAAGATTTTTTTTATTTTTGGGTGAACTGTCTCTTTAAATTGAATGTGTGTGTGCGTGCGCGTGAGTGTGCATGTGAGACAAGAATATGACTGTGCTTGCAACTCTGAAGTTTTTTAATTTTTATATTTATATTTATATTTATGTTTTTATATATGTGCATCCCCATAAACGATCCAAACGCTTTTCACACAAAGCCTAACACTGAAGACCAATTATAAGTGCTATTGTAAAACAGCTGACATTTCCACATAAACAGTGACCAAACATTTACACTACATTGCGATTGCAAAATATTTAGTTTGATAGAACTTTGTCACTCAATTGTGAGCGATGTGGTCGCATTCTGCTGGTCTTCTCTTCTCATCTTGCACAAAATCCCGGTACCCGAACTTAATTATTTTTGGTTTAGCGCCTTCCATGTTTCGTCACGACTGTTAAGGTTTATTAGTTAGTGCGCGCGCTCCCTCTGCCTGTCTGCTGCGTCACGTGGTTAGATTACTCTCTTGTGTGCGTTCAAAAACAGATTTAAAAAAAAAACAAACAAAAAACAAGTTATTTCGAGTCATTTAACTCAAGTCCGAGTCAAGTCTCAAGTCATGAATGTCAAGTCGAGTCCCTTTTTAATATTTGTCAAGCAAGTCTCAAGTCTCAAATGTGCGACTTAAGTCCGACTCGAGTCAGTGGGTGGCAAGGGAGCACTTGGGTGAAGAGGTGGTAAATTTAGAACTTGGGCAATTTTTTAAATTAAAACAATGATCCCACACAAACCAAACATTACATACTTGCAGTTTTAGGCTTATTGACCATCATGCTACATGTTAAATAATCAAAGCATAATAACTGGTGCTTATAGGTATGATGCATTAAAAGGCAACACGTTTTCCAAATGTTTTTACATCATGTTAAGACTCATTGTCATAGGAGATACAGTAACCTGATGCAACTACTAAAAAATGTATGAATGGTAATGAAAGGATGGGGAACTCATTGTGCCCCATCAACCCCTTTGGGTCTAGGGTTGTCACATTTAAAGTTGAGGAGCTTTGGTTGTTAGGTCATCGGCCCGCCATCTGACCTTAGGCCAGTGTTCTAATTTAATAGGTTTTTGTAAGAAATTACAGAAATTGCACCCAAATTCCACCCCAAGGTACAGATCTAAAAGATCTCATTCCTAAAAAGGTTTAAGTATCATAAGGTAATACGTTTAGGACTCTAAACGTATAAACTTGATTCAATTATAAATATGGGAACGGCAGCAGGACATTAAGCATCACCACGAACAAATGGTCATTTCATGGTCATTAAAACTAAAAGATTGTTTTTGGTAAAGTTTAAAAATTACTAAAGTTAATATTAATACTTTTCAATAATTCTTATCACCTCGCGCACACGAACCTGATAGGACAACATTAGAATACATCACATCCGGTCGGCATATCGGATGCGGTGTAGTCGCACAAGTTAAATTTTTTTAACAGATCCAACGCTCAAAACGGATCCGAAAATTACGGATCCGCACATGGTCGGCACCTCACGCAGCGCTTTTGCGACTCTCCATAGGAAATGAATGACTTCCGGTTTATCGGCGGTCGTTTGTCGTGTGCAGTGTGAAGGCGGCTTGATTAACATTTAAAGACAATCAGCTAGACAACAAAGTGGGGAAAGGTAAGAAAAGCGGTATTTTCTTCTTTTACGCTGTTTTTGATTCAGGGAACCCCCTCGTTTAAAAAAAAACCTAGAAAAGAAATATTTTAGTGTAGAATAGAACATAGAGTAGAGTTTATTGATCATAAGCAGGAGGAGTTATTATTGTTAAGCCTATTCTGTACATTTCTGTTTAAGATTCTAACGGAACTGAATTAACCCGACGCAGTGTGGTGACAGTTGTATGTGAATTGTTGTTTCTAAAGTAACTGAAGCAAAGTGCTTAAGCTGATAGGTTTCTAAAGTAACTGAAACTTGTGTGTTTGTTAGAATTCTGTTAAGATTCTAAAGTAACTGAATCAGCCCGACGCAGTGTGGCAGTTGGATTATAGCTAAAGGTGTTTCTAAAGTAACTGAAACGGTGATAGTGTAAAGATCCCGACGCACCACGGCTCTGTAGAGTTTAAAGCAATAACCCGAGGTAGTGTGGTGTTGTCTGACAGACTGTAACAGTGTTTTAAACTTACGTTTTAAGTCCATGTACTGTGGTTATGTAAACGGTTAGGTTTTAACGCAAGAAACCCGACGTACTGTGGTTTTGTCCGACGTACCGTGACAGTGTTAAACTAACGTTTTAAGTCCAAAAGTGCTGTGGCTAAGAAGACTGTTTTAATATATAACAAAAAAAAAACAACGTATTAAAGGCTGAAAATGAGCAACTGCAATCTATACTAGATGATGGGATTATCTCTAAAAGAGATTACCAGATTAATGGAATACTCTGGAAAGAAGAAAAGATTAGGATGCAGAATGAAATTGCACGCCTTAAAACTAACAACAGCATGCTTAGTTCATCTGTGGAAACATTGTTCAAAGATTTAGAGGAAGCAAAGTCTGCTTGTCAATTCCCGATAAAAAATGGCACAACTGAAACTAGCATCAGCAAGACATCTGTATGTGGCATGTGGAGTCATCAAGTTCCTGATATGTTAGACAGTGATGGGAACTCAGAAAGAGATTCTCAGTCAGTCAGGAGTCTATACTCTGACTGTACAGTTAAGTTCCCCATGGCTCCAGTTCACTTGACTACAACTATGCCTGCTAATGAAGGAGCGGAGGAACCAATGACTTCTACTATGGTCAGAGGGTTTAAACCCAATGAGCTAGAAGCCGTGATTAAAAGTATTGGTAAATTTGATCCTGCCAAACAAGATCCATTTGACTCGAGCTATATGCTGACATTTACAGATTTACAGATGATGATGCGTGTGTGTTGTTAACTGTGTGTTTGCCTGACACTTTGTCTGGAGCGTTAAATCAGAAAGTCAAAACTAGAACTGCCAATAGGCTAGAGAGGAAACAGGCACTGCTTGAAGTCTTAGGTGTAATGTCAGTTGACTGGGATAAAATATCGGATGTGCACATGAGGAAAGGGGAGCATCCCATGGCATTTTCAGAGCGATTATTGGAGGCATTTAAAACTTTCAGTGGCAATCCCGACATCACACCGAATGATGTCAGTTTTAAATCTGCTTTGATTAACAATTGTGACTCACTCACCCGTTCTGCTGTGTCGATGTTTGTAACCCATCTCTCTGATTATAATGACATCATTGCTAAAATGACAGTTTTTCAACAACAATGCTAACACAATGAGATCCCATCCTGTTTCAGCAGTAGGTGTTAAAAATCTAGTCAATAAGAATAGAGCCAGCCAGGTTTCCTGGAAAAATGAGAACTACACTACTGAAGATAGAAAGGAAAGACTACTCTCTCGTAACCCTGATAACACCCCTGGTGTGTTATTCATGTGGCAAAGAGGGACATATTTTAAGGGAATGCAAATTTTCCCTTAAGAAAACAGGCCGCAAAACAGATTTAAACCAGTTACAGGCTACAGTAAACAGACTGAGAAAGGAGCTCAAAAATCTGTGTAACTCGTTGCCTGCTGTTTTTCACCAAGCCACTCAACAAATTTGGCAAAGTCAGAAAAACAAAATGCATTCTGGTTAGAATGTGCACCATCACAAATTTGAAAGTAGTGATGACGTTGTGGTAAAGAATTACCAAAATGAGGGCCCATGGTCTGCTCACTGTGAGAGACTAGGCAGAGATTCACGTCACAAGCTCTGCCACAAAAATAAAAAACAACAACCTGGTAAGAGATCATTCCACATAGATCCATTAATATCATAAAAATCTGATGGCAGTCATAAGATCCATGTAAATAGGCAAGTTTGTGTTGTATGTGTTTGTAATGTTTTTTGTGTGCTGTGTTAAAAAAAAGGGGAGGGGGGTATAAATTCATTATGTTTTCAAGTGTTTTTCAGGTCAAAAAGAAATAAAGATGTGGGGGTGGCAGATGGACTAGGATGGTGGGGATGGCAGATGGACTAGGATGGCAGCTCTCGTGACAGCATTAAAGATACAAGAGTGCCCAAAGTGCTTATCTACAATGGGTCCCTGTTCCGGTCTTGGTGAACCTTACAGCATGACCTCCAGACCCAGATGAACAGTGTAACAGGAATGTATAAGGTCTTTTTGACAACAGTGTTCCTAAGGTATCACAGTGCTGTTGCAACCAGTTCATCACCACCTCAGAGAACATCTTCAAGTAAATAATCCCAAGGATTTGTAAGGATTTGAAAAAATGTTTGAAAGGATTCTAAGCATGGACAATTTGGGAATATTACAGAAGAATGTATTAAAGAATGGACTTTAAGGACTTTTAGGTTTATCACACAGTTACCATCAGGAGAATGGCGAGGATTGGACATAGAACGCTGTGACAAAACTACATTGGTTTTATTTGCACGTTTGATGCCTTGGAAAAACAACCATTATGTGGGGCACCCCAGACTAATTATGAGGCTTGTGAAATTAATCTAACATACGTCCACAATCATTTTGAAGAGTAATAGTTCAGGAAAACATGTCACCACAGCTCTTGATCACTTTTTTTTTTATCTTTGTTAATGATAACCAAATGTTAACACTTTATCCGAGTAATGATACTTTACTTTGTATTCGGTTTGTTTAATTTCAATTTGGTTCAAAGGAAAATTACTTTCCATATGTAATTTTCACCCTACTGGCAATGTAATTGATCCAGAGGACAACTAGTCTTTGAGATGTCCCAGAATTTGATTTTGAGTTATCAAAATATATAATAATGTTATTATATAATATGTTAATGTCATTGTCATAATGCAAAGAAAGGATGACCATATTGTCAATGCTCAACAAGGTTCTTGTAGGAAAAGATAATGTTTTGACTAAACAAATGCATGCTGGTAATTTGGTTATTGCATATTATGATCTGATTTGGGATGTAACTTTCAAAACTGCAGTTTATGTATGCATCTTTCTCATTCTTTGTCAATGCATTATGTTATGGTGTATGTGTACCATATTGAGACGGCAGATTGCAGATAATTCACTGATCAATGTCGGACGTTCCCGTTGGCTGTGATGGTTTCTGAATGTCTCTACTCCAAACCCAAGTAATATTTTACATAGAACCAAATTTTAAGAAAAAAACCTGTGATAAGTTTGAATGGAGCTAAAACCAGTATGCGTGAGGTGAAGTTTCGATGATGGGTAACATTCTCTGAGGGCCAAAGGGGAACAACCTAAGGCAGGGCTTCACCGACACTGGGCACCTGCCCAAAATGGGAGGTGTGATCTGTATTAAGGAAGTGATGTGATACTTCAGGGCCAAAAGCATCAAAGGGGGGACTGTAAGAAATTACAGAAATTGCACCCAAATTCCACTCCAAGGTACACATCTAAAAGAGCTCATTCCTAAAAAGGTTTAAGTATCATAAGGTAATACGTTTAGGACTTTAAACGTATAAACTTGATTCGATTATAAATATGGGAATGGCAGCAGGACATTTTGTTACATTATTTCTTACATTTTTCAGAGTTTTTCCTCAGCTGAGAGAGACAGAGTTGTTCTATAACACCCTATTGTTTTGAGAATAGTTGAAATTAGGCAGACACAGATGAGAAGCATTTACACTATCTTCTATTAGTACTTTGGCAAGTCCCCTAGAAGTCTAGTTACAGGATCGTGTGCTCTCATTGCCACATCCCAGGTCAGATTTCTGGGCATTAAACTAACCCGGACACTGAGGGGTTAACTCTCTCTAGCGTCGGTCCCATGTCTGGATAAAATGGAAGGGTTGCATCATGAAGGGCATATGGCATAAAACCTGTGCCAAATTAATAATCCTAACAGCTCAGTGTTAACCCATTCAAATGTCCCCTTAAAACTGACTGGCTTATGGCAGCTATGTTTTAAATATAACCAATGTAGCTAATTACATACAGTGAGATGCATTAAATCAAATTTCAGCTTCTAGATTCCATTAGACATGTATTGCACCTGTAAACCCGGACTGACAAGATACATATGGCATAGCTTCATTTTTCATGGGAATAAAAATGTGCTGAAAGATACCAAATTTTATGATAACATGATCTTTGAATATAGGTGATTAAATCTGCTTATTATGCTCAGGCATGCTCAGGAGGTATTAGAGGATTTGCTTTAATGTTAGGCAAAAATGACAATATTCTTTTATACGGACTGAGATAACATCTAAAAAAAAGGTAATTTATGGCAGTTTTATTTTAAAAAGCCTATATATGGAGTTCAGCAGTTATAGTGGAATCACACTTACATATAAGATCTATGCATCTAAAGCTCTTATGGCTAATGAAATGATTACTGATCAGAAGTTTAGGGTTCTGTGTTTAACAGAAACATGGGTCAAACCAAACGAGTTTGTCACATTAAGCTTGTCCACCCGGTTCTAGTTATATACATCAGCCATGCCTAGCAGGCACGGGAGGAGGTGTCACAAATGTTCAAATGTGCAAATGGTCACAGGCAGCTCTATCACCAGCAAAGTTTGTCACCAGGTGATGAGACTACCACCAGGTGTAGGGCATCAGGATTGATGAACTAGGTTCAAAAGAAGAAGCAATCAGACTAAGAACTCGGGAGTGGCATGTATAGCTCAACAGAGGAAGAAAGGGAGAGAGAGAGAGAAATAAATAAATAAATATTAGGTATGCTTGTAATCATGTGATGGTTAAAGATAATGTACATTATGTGCAAATTGCAGAGAGGGACTCCAGCAAGACTATCTATGACAGCATAACTAAAAGGGCTTCCTAACCACTCCACAGTCCAAACATAAGCGACTTGGGAGGGTGGTGGGTGACAGCATCCAAACACCCCAGTTCACCAAATACTCTATGCCCATGAACCCTACAGATCTTCTCCTTTACTTAAGAAAAGCTATTCATAAAAAAAGCTAGACTAAACAAATGTGTTTTCAGCCTGTACTTAAACACTGAGTCTGTGTCTGAGTCCAGAACTCTAATTGGAAGGCTGTGCCATAACTGCAGGGCTCTGTAAGAAAAAGCTCTGCCCCTGCTGTTGTCTTTACTGCTTGAAGTACTACCAATTAGTCTGCACCTTTTGATTGATGTAGATGTGATGGAGCATTAAAAAAAATTATACCTCAGGTACTGTGGTACGAGACCATTCAGTGCTTTATAGGTCAGTAATAGTATTTTATAATAAATTCAAAATTTTACTTAAAGCCAATGCACCATAGGTAAGATAGGAGTGATGTATTCATATATTCTGGTTCTAGTTAGGACTGCTGCTTCTGCATTCTGGACTAACTGGAGCTTGTTTATGGTCCTACTGTAACATCCAGACAGTAAAACATTGCAATAGTCCAACTTAGAGGTAAGAAATTCATGAATTAGTGTTTCTGCATCATGTATTGACATCATATTTCTTTTTCTATTTTATATATCATAGCAATATTTCTGAGATGAAAGGAGTGTACCCTAGTGATATCTATGTGAGCTTTAAATGAAAGAATGGTGTCAATAATCAGACCGAGGTCTTTTAATGCTGCACATGATGAAATAGATAGACCATCAAGCTTCTGGCTGCCTGTTGTCCTAGTACTAAGCACTTCTGTCTTGTCAGTGTTAAGCAGGAGGAAGCATACACTGTCTAATGTCCTTTTACTCATTCTTCAGTCTTAATAAGCTGGGGTCTCTGATCTGACTTAGCTGAAACATATAGCTGTGTATCATCAGCATAACAGTGAAAGCTACTGTAATACCATGTTTACAAATAATTGCACCAAGGGTAAGCATATATAGGGAAAAAAGCAGTGGGCTTTAACAAATGTTTAAAAACATCAAGTAGAATAGCATGGTCAATGGTGTCAAAAGCTGAACTAAGATCAGTTAACATCAGCAAGGAGACACAGTCTAAGTGCTGATCAGAAACAGTAATATTGTTATCTACAACATTATCTATTAAAACAATATTTGGTATTAAATTACTGGTTTGGGGGGCACGGTGGCTTAGTGGTTAGCACGTTCGCCTCACACCTCCAGGGTCGGGGTTCAATTCCCGCCTCCACCTTGTGTGTGTGGAGTTTGCATGTTCTCCCCATGCCTCGGGGGTTTCCTCTGGGTACTCCGGTTTCCTCCCCCGGTCCAAAGACATGCATGGTAGGTTGATTGGCATCTCTGGAAAATTGTCCCTAGTGTGTGATTGCGTGAGTGTATGTGTGTGCCCTGCGATGGGTTGGCACTCAGTCCAGGGTGTATCCTGCCTTGATGCCCAATGACGACTGAGATAGGCACAGGCTCCCCGTGACCCGAGGTAGTTCGGATAAGCGGTAGAAAATGAATGAATGAATGAATTACTGGTTTGTGTTTTCTGCCTATCAATTTTTGCACTGAAATAATTCATGAAGTCATTGCTGCTGCAAATAGACGGTGCGCGCTTTGCTACAGTGTTTTTATTCCTATTTAATTTTGCTACAGTATTAAAGAAATATTATGATTATTTTTGTTATCTTCAATTAGGCTGGAAATAACTTGAGTTGATGCGATTTACTTTTTAATTTCCTAGTTGAATGTTTGTGCGTGGTCATTTTACTACAGTGCAAGTTTTTTCTCTTTAATTTTTTTTCCTTTTAAGTGGTGCTAGTGTGTAATGACACTGACTCCTAATCAGTCACCTGATCTAGTTCTGTGGGGTCAGACAGTGTATGATAATTCTGGGAGACTGTTTGTAAATCTCTCTGGAGTAGCAGACATACATGTGCGTTTAACAGGGTGATGTGGCAAATTGCAAATATTGTGTCCAAGACATTTTAAAGGAAAATAGTGTGACTATACTTTCTATATTTAATCCAAAGGTTAGAATAAGATCAAGCTTGCAAACTCCATTTACATTTAAACAGTATGGCAGCCACACATAAGTAAATTTCATGGAGGCAGATTACTCAGATAGTTGTAATTCATGTTGGTGATATGGATTTGAACCAACTTGAAAGACATGCTCAATATTAGGATCTAAGGACATCTCCATAGGTTGTGACATCACTGATTGAGGGTGGTGCCCTTAAGTTAAGGGTTAAGGTTAAGGCTTAACAGATGGTTTTCAGAAACCAAAAGTCCAGTTAAGATGAGATTTAGTAAGCTGCATCAAACTGTTCATCTCTAACTGGGTTTTTAATCCCACAAAAATATGGCGACATTTAGCCAATATCAGGCTTTCAGGGGTTGGAGATGTCACGCTTGCCTGTCTTCAAAACTTGAGAGCCCTGAGTACATTATGTAAAACGCAGTTCATTCAATAGATTTTAGGGGATGGTTTCTCTTTCAATAAAACCAATCAATTTAAATATGCAAATCCATGAAAAGATGTTTACTATTGACATAAATGAACTACTATCACAAAATGTAAAAAGTATATTTGCCATCACTTACCCCATCTTGGATTTTTACTTCCGGCGGCGGCCATTTTATGTGACCAGGCATTATATAAAGACTTGCTTTGTCTCTGCCTGTTCCTGAACCCCTGATTTCTGTTTGCCCTGCAACACTTCTAGTTTCAGTTCCTGCCTGCCCTCTACTGCTCTGTTTTTCGGTTTGGGATTTTTGGACTGTTTATGACCTTGGTTTCTGCCTGCTCTGCATTGCCCTGTTTGTTTGATTATTGAATTACTGACTGTTTCTGCCTGCTCTGCATTGCCCCTTTTGCCCCTTTTATTGAACTGTCTGTTATATCAAACTGTGTCTCCGCTGTTTTAATCCAGCTCATATTAAAGACTCTTAATTTTAAATCTGAATAAGATATGAATAATAATTTGAAAGCATTTGGGTCCTCGTCTGACATCCCTGACAATATTGATCTATGGTTAAAGACAGCATCACAGGTAGGTAATTTAAGGTACATTCTATATGCATCTGTTACTTATTATAAAATATACTCTTGTCTTTGAGTTAGTAGACATCCATGACATGACCTTGGTGGATCAGGCAGCTTGGGAATGGGAGTTGTGGTGAAAGCTGTCTGGAGCTAAGTCAGCTGTATGATTTCATGGCAGGCACTTGGGATCTCCTCAGAGCATCTGCATTAGGGGTGAGTGATGGAGTAGATGCACAAGTAGAGGTTTGCAAATCCATGGAACTGCTGCAGGTCTAGTCCATGGTGTGGGCCAATTGGTGACAGCAGCTACCTTTGACTCGTCCATGGAAACTCCATCAAGGCTGATTACCTAGTCCATGAATGAGAAGTGTGCATTGGTGATACTTGTATTTCTCCCACTTCATTTACAACTAGTGCTGCAGGAGGCACTGGAGGACCTATATGACATGAGGCAGACATGAGTTTATAGGATGTGGATTAGATAAGGATGCCATCAGCATAGGCAATAATGTATTGACATTGATCAGGCACTAAAAACACTGGCACTGGCTGCAGGGACTAAGTGCAGGGGATACCAGTACCTGAAAGCGCATTGATTTAGCCCCAATGGTCAACACAAGGTCTAATGTCATCCCTTTTTTCCTCTCAAAGAAGAAGCCAGCCATCATGGGGATGTGAATGACCATATATATCTTTGTAGCACCTCTTGCCTCCTACAAATGGAGCTTCACAACCCCCAAATCTTCTGGTCAAGCAAGCAAATCACCCTCTGGACCTGAGACAATAGTTTAACTTTTAGTTTAGCTCAGGGAATAGTAAAGACTTTTGCAGGCACTAAGATTTCCAACTAACAAATTTGACAAGCTGAATGTTTGCGGTAATGAGTGTTTATATTGTACCTTAGATGGTGATTAGCTGGATATAGGCTTGTATATTATTGACTGTGACAAATTATTTTTTGTGACAGAAAGGGAAAAATGGCAATACAAAATTATTAACGAAATATGTCTCTAGAGTTAGTTCATACTAAGAATGGTGAACTAAATAAAACAAAACAAAGTGAGCAGTTGTTCTGTGAGTAGAAATGTTTCGTCAACAATGTTCCGAATGGTTCAAGTTGACAGAAAGGCTACAGAAACTCACATTACTACTCTGTACAATTGTGGTGAGCTGAAAAAGAATATCAGAAAAACATGTTGGGCTACAACAGCAGAAGACTCCATTGGGTATCACTTCTGTCACAGGCTAACCAGATTGAAAAAACATTGCTGCTTTTTTTTTTTAATTTCTGGACTGAACCTGCCTTGTGTAAACAGCCCAGGCTTGTGGATGTGCTGCAATGAGTGGGGAATATTTTTATGTCACACACTGGACATTCCTTCATTCATTTTCTACCGCTTATCCGAACTACCTCGGGTCACGGGGAGCCTGTGCCTATCTCAGGCGTCATCGGGCATCAAGGCAGGATACACCCTGGACGGAGTGCCAACCCATCGCAGGGCACACACACACACACTCTCATTCACTCACGCAATCACACACTACGGACAATTTACCAGAGATGCCAATCAACCTACTATGCATGTCTTTGGACCGGGGGAGGAAAACGGAGTACCCGGAGGAAACCCCCGAGGCACGGGGAGAACATGCAAACTCCACACACACAAGGCGGAGGCGGGAATCGAACCCCGACCCTGGAGGTGTGAGGCGAACGTGCTAACCACTAAGCCACCGTGCCCCCCACACTGGACATAATAATACTAATAAATTATTGCTTGAATATTTGTATTCAAGTATTCATGCTTCCATTCATGGCCACAATAAGCGTCACATGCATCACTTAATGGCTACTTTACCCATAGTACCAAGTGGCCAGTTTGAGTAAGATTGTATCAGATCGTAGCAGTGGTCCCTCTCTAAACCTATTATTTAAGTTTCAAGCCTGTTACATTTCAGCTTGAAATTTCAGCTTGGTCAGCTTCGCAGATTTTGAGAAACATAATAATATACGCAATCATTAGATTTTTTTCTTCTGTTTTACATCTTATGCAAACTGAGTACTGAGAAATCAATACTGTGTAGATATGGCAAAAATCCTAGGACTACTTTAAATATAATATCTATCCAAACAAAATTGGGAAAAAATATTTTTGGCTTTACTGTTTTCAAGATGTAGGCTAAAAGATAAATGCATGTGCTATACTGCCACTCTTAAGGATGATTTGGCACACTTGCCTGCAATCAGGCACCTGTTGACTATTTGTATGACTTTTTTTTAACTGTATAAATGCTTAATATTTATAGTATAGTTCCAAACAGAAGCAAATCTTAGGTAAAAGACAGCTCAATTGTAATTAGCCAAAAGGAACCTAACAGGCTCTTGGCCCATGTGGAAGATCACTCAAGCCAATATTTGGCCTGATATGTTATCTACAGTAGTGGTAAAAGCATGATGTCGTATGAATATTTGGATGTCTGGTCAGGACCTCTTATTAGGGTTAGGGTTAAAGAATAGATTTTTGATATGACAATGACATAAGACATAGCCAATAGAAAGGAGTCCTGACTCTGGGACAAATCTTAGAATGGAATACTCCATTCTGAAATCCAGATGTTCCAAACATTTACCATTATACCTAAAAGGCTATCATTACTACCAAGATGCTTCGATATGGCACAGAGAATTAGTTTTTTTCTCTATTGTTTAATAATTTACACTTTGTAAAACCTGTTTATACTTTTCATTATGGAGTTTTTTTTGTAGAATAAATCAATTTATATTTAATAAATAAATTATAGACAAGCGATGGTGAAAAATGAAAAAGGGTCTAAAATGAAAGGGTCTAAATATGTTCTGAGGACACTAAGAAAGTACTGAGAAAAGAACACACACCTATAATAAAGGTCAGTGCACAGCTGTTTGGAAAGTCAATACATTTATGTAAAATAATTTCAGTAATATTTCTCGAATGAAGTTCAAGTTCATTCGAGTATTCATTTTAACATTTTCATGAAGAGCATAAATTCAATTTAAGGATTTCCAAAATGTTTAATATATTAAACATGTATACTTTACAAAAGAAAACAATAAATCACCACCTGTGAAACAAAGCTTTTTTTACTTAGGAGAAATAAAGAACTTTGATATATCAAGTAAACAAGCACAGTAATTTGAGGAGCTGCATTAATTCAACATATACTCTACAATGTAACTTGAGAACTATTCTATGACTGAACATATTCAGAATCAATACTGCATAATGAAACATTTTCCATTACTGTTAATTACAATGCACTTCACACTGTGGTGTTTGGTTGAAAGACACCAGACAGAGCACTTTGTAAGTAGAGCAGTTTGTAAACAAATGCAAATATGGGAATAAAAAAATGACAAAAATAAACTATTTAACTTAAGGTATAGCATCATTTGATGACATTTTTAAATTTGTACAATTAAGTTGCCAGCAATGTGAAACATACAGCAGCTGGCGTCTTCATTTAAATTTCTCATTGTTGAATTATTTGAACTACAAAAGTCTTGATTGGGTTATCTGTTTTTGCTCTGCTGAAGAAAATTAGGAGTTTGCGAGGACTGAGCAGTGGGGGTAAGGGCTTTGTCCGGTATGTGCATGGAGATTGCTGCCATTTTGAAAAGCATTGGTGCGGTTTAGAGGAGAGGATTGTTGTGTGAAGTTATGAATAGGAGAGGAAATCGATTCTACAGCACTTCCATCGGAAGAATTGTGGCAGGTGCACTGTCCTCTTTGAAGGTAGCGAATGCACTTCTTTTTTCTCCTAGGAACAGTCAAGAGAGTTGTCTGTGAATAAAATGTGGATGTAAAATGTCACAAAAATGTATACTCCATGAGAAAAAAAAACCTTTATAAAACATGAGTTATAAGATACACTGTATGGCCAAAAGTACATGGACTGTTTGGTTGGGCACAGATGTGTGAGATATCCTGGTACATAACAGTCATTCCAATTCATCTCAAATGTGTTGAGGTTAGGGTTCTATGCAGACCATGGAGTAATTCCACAACAACCTTAGCAAATCTTGTCTTAACGTATCTAACTTTCATCCTGAAAGTGGTTTGGGCTAGGCCACTTAGACTAATTTCCTGAAAGGAAAATTTAATGCTACAACACACAAAGACATTTTGACATTCAAATGCTTAAAACATTCAGGAGGACCCTCATATGTCTGATATGGTCAAGCATCCACAGACTTTTGCACATATAGTGAGCATGATGTACTTAAAAATTAATCTTGCTGACTATACACACTTGCTTTCTAACTTTGTTGTGATGGGATCAAAACAATATTATCAAATGGTCAGAAACTCTTGAAGCCTGTTGTTTATATTGTAGCATAACTCTAACAACAACAAAAAAAAAATCTTTTAAAATAATTATAGGGTTGATTACAAGGCTGCAGCCATTGGTTCATACATACTATCTTCATGTAACATTTACACACATTAAATAGTTTATTAGATGTACCTAATTTGTAGCTACACTCATTGGCTGTTTTTTTTTAAATCAGGCACAATAGGAGCACTAGTGGTCAAAAGACTACATCAAATAATGACATAAATCTAGGGAAATAGCCCCTTATAAAGTTTCATCTCTGAAAATCTCATCTGGAATTGATTGAGGATTAAGGAAAGATCTCTCAGAGAACTTGAACACCACTCTGACACATTTATGGAATTTGGCAGACATCCTTATCCAGAGTGACTTTAATTTTTATCTCTTTTTAGACAACTAAGGTTTAAGGGCCTTGTTCAGGGACTCAGAGGAGGTTGCTTGGTGATTCAAACTTGCAACCTTCTGAACAGTAGTTCAACACCTTAGCCACGAGCCTACCACATCCCCACATACATAGAACAGACTCTGTCCAAACAGCCCTGAGGTTGTTGACAAAGCCCTGGGGTTTAAGTAGCAATTTGTGCAGGTGCCATACGTCAGCACTGTGTGATAAACCATCAAATAAGGCAGAAGCTGAATCCACAGAACCATAAATCCAAAATTGCCGGTCAGAGCAACATGAGAGAGGCAGGCAAAATACAAAAAAAAGAAAGACAGCCAGCATGGAAAAGGTAGAGAAACAGAAGAAAAAAATTCTGGAAAACCAGAAAACAGCATTGACGAAAGAGCAATAGAAAAGTCTTGGTAGAGCAGTAGTACTGACAAATCTTTGCAAAGAATATGTGGCATGAGTGTCATATAAATGTCTGACAGGCGGAATTAACATCGCAACCCGAAGTGATCAGAATTCTGACAAGGGCTCCCTCTAACTGGTCCAAGGGGGAATGATGGGTAAAGCTGTACCACTTACTTTTAAAGTTCACTCACTCTCACTCATTTTCTACCGCTTATCCGAACTACCTCGGGTCACGGGGAGCCTGTGCCTATCTCAGGCGTCATTGGGCATCAAGGCAGGATACACCCTGGACGGAGTGCCAACCCATCGCAGGGCACACACACTACTTTTAAACTACAATTAACCACACTAATGATGGACACAGATTTGCCTAAGAAGTCAACTGCAACCTTACAGTTGTAAATACATTATTTTTTCAATCAAAAGGTTTTCACCATATTTTATATGTGGTGTGGAAGACCAAAATTTGGAATCGGGTGTTGTGGTTAAAGATTAGGCACTACATTTGAGAAGCGGTTCAAATTTCTTCAAATTTCTGACACAGGTTAGTTGTCTTTCTGTAAAATTCAAAAAGATTTGTGTGAAAAACATACTTTGTCTTTTTTATGAGAATTTGCATTTCTGTTAGTAAGCAGGTCTGAGCTATTATATACTGAGCCTTTGTTCCTATTTGGATGAACAAGTTATTTCATTTGTTTTATGAATTTCATTCATGTAAGTAATACAAACGTAATGCTGGGTAAGACAGGAACAATGGATGTGATCATGGAGTAGAGAAGATTTCTTGGCTTGTTCTGTGGGACATAAGAATTTTACATAAAACTTCATCATTAGAAGCCATTTCCCAAAAATCATCCAGCAGCAATCCGACATGCCGTCTATACCCATCCAGAGCAACACTGATTCTGTCTGGCTGCAAAACAAGCCTAACACAAGGCAGATACACCTGTAAGAATGACATGCCAAGCAGTTTTTGAAACACAACAGATTAACAAAAAAAATCGAATAGTGAAGGACAGAATCATTCCAAGAATCTTAGACCTGCTCCTCATGTACATTATAGACTGTAACTGTAACGCAACTAAGTAGCTTGCTGAAACTTCTAAAATTAGAAAATATGAAGAATAAAAATATGAAGAACTGTCCATGCATTATTAAAACCTACAAGTATAGCAATCGTAAATGGTGCTATTTACGTTATTGTAACTATTCAAAGTACATGGACACCAGAGACAGCAGTGTTCATGTATACAACTGCCAGATGCTGTTACAGATCAGTAATCATGCAACAACAGACCTGCATGATGATATGCTGGAGAAGCTTCTTGTCCTTGGCTTACTGCCTAATGCTGAAGCAACCCAGAAAAAAGGGGGGGCTGCCATTAACCCCGACGGGCAGACCTTGTTTAGTGCCAACAGAAATGCAGCTCGGTGCAATAGGGCTTGAGGTGGTACCTGGCTTGAGATGTTACGGAGGTACTATGTGAGCCCTATGGGGTCATTCACAATCTGCAGAATGCTCACAGACTGTTTATTATCACCTGTTACGTCCAAGAACGTATGTTTTTTTTTTTGTGTGTTTTTCCTCTTTCTTCCTGTTTCCTCTTGTTTAAGCTAGTTAGGGAGTCAGTTTAGTAATTATTGTAAATTTTGTTTTCTTTTCTTTTGTAGTTTAGTTAGTTTCCTTCTAATAGTTAGAGGGTTTATGTTTGTTATTTTGGCCTTGCCCCCTCTTGAAGCCCACATTTGTACAATAAAAGAGCTTGTTTTTGATATTTGCATTTTTGGTCTTTGTTAAAAGCCCTGGGGTTGGGAATTGAACCTTGCTGCCTCTACAGATCACACCCTTTTTATTCTGTTACTCGTTCCCCCAACCCTAGACTAGCTGGGGACGTAACATCACCAGAGATTTAAATCTTGCAAATCTCAATTCAGTGCTCCCTACATTCCAACAACATGTGAACTTTGCAACAAGAGGGGTGAACATGCTGGATTTACACAAACATCCCCAGTGCATACCATACAGAACCCCGCCCCCACCTCGGCTACTCAGACAACATCTCTGTTACGCAAATTCCATCATACAGGCCACTTGTCAGACGCTCTAAACCAGTTCTGAAGCAGGTGAAACCCTGGACAGCAGGAGCCACCTCTGCTCTTTAGGACTGTTTTGAATGCACTCACTGGAACATGTTCAGGGAGGCTCCAACCAACTCGCTGTTGAGTCTGAGTAGCCAAAGTGGGGGCGGGGCTCTGTTCCACGGATGATGCCATTGCTGTGGCCCTTCATTTAGGCCTAAAGACACTTACGTACAAATGCTGTTCATAAACTTTAGTTCAGCATTCAACACAATCATCCATCAGCACCTGATTGAGAAGCTGAGCCTGCTGGGACTGAACACCTCCCTCTGCAACTGGATCCTGGACTTCCTGAGGGAGACCTCATTCAGACCAAATCAGGAACAGCATCTCCAGCACCACCACACTGAGCACTGGAGCTCCTTAGGGCTGCGGGCTCAGCCCACTGCTGTTCAACTTGCTGACTCACGACTGTGCAGCAATGCACAGATCGAACCATATCATCAAGATTGCAGATGACACGATCATGGTGGGACTTATCAGCAATAACAATGAGTCAGCATACAGAGAGGAGGTGCAACATCTAACTGCCTGGTGTAGAGCCAACAACCTGTCTCTGAATGTTGATAAAACTAAAGAGATGTTTTTTTTTTACTTCAGGAGAGCACAGAGTGACCACTCTGCTGAGCGTCGATGGATCATCTGTAGAGATACTGTATTGCATATTTCAGTCGATTGCTGTTTTGCACAATACATTACAATACGTCATGTAGCTGCTGCTATAATACTAATGTGTTCATTCCAGTATTTCTGCACCTGCAATATGAAACATTCAGTATTTACACTGGTCGGCACTGGTATTGTCTTTTGTTTACTGTCTTTTATTTTTATTTCTTGTCTTTTGTCTTGCACTGTTTGCACCAGGCTGCACAGATGCACTTTATGAAGCTAGGACTACTTACTTAAGTTCTTAGCTCCGTGTTTTATGTATCGCCATGGTCCTGGAGAAATGTTGTCTCATTTTACTGTGAACTGCAACAGCTATATATGGTTGAAATGACAATAAAAGCTTCTTGACTTGACTTCAGATGATTTAGCATCATAGGTTGGTGGGGGCCCAACACCCTTTCACCTTCTATACTCTTCACAAGAACCAGAACTGCCAACAGGTTGAACTCCCATCAGGCACACTGGACACTATACACCAAGAACACCAAGAATTCCCTGTCTCAAGTATACCCAATTCCCCCTTGTGAAATCATGGCAGAATGTATCCTGCCTGAGTCCCACTTTGTAAGGCCCTGAATTGGGTCCTAGACAGAGAGTTTTACAATGCAGGAGAGATAATATATAATAAATGTATTTCTCCATTTGTGCCTGTACCTGGCATCTTGACATTTATAAGATACACATGTAGATATTTAGACATGTTTGAGCAGAGAAAACACTAAAATATTTAGAGTATGTGACTCCCAACAGTGAAATTACAATTTATTGGCTATAATTACTTAGATGCTTTAAAGATTTACAAAAAATGAGTGCCAAAGTTTCAAGGAAAAGAACGTCCTGTTTATAAAGTTATGATCAGCATGTTCTAGGATACTAAGGCATTTAGGCACTAAAGCATGTAATTTTGTTGTTGAGCTGGTTAACATGCATCTTATTTACAAATATATTATATGTTTTTTTATAACTTTAAACCAGGGTTTTTTCATTACATCTATTTATTTTAAAACAGTATTTACCCAAACATACCACTGTGTGCTCTAATGTTAGTAGAGGACACCATGCAAAGCAGCATACAGCAGCAACAGACAGACAGAGAAGGAAAGATGGACACATTTTAGGATGGCAGAAAAGGAGTGTTACACACCTGCAGGGGTCACACCAATCCATTTGTTGATTGAGGCCAAAACGAGCTCGGCATTTCTTAAGTAAGCCAGGGCCTGAGTGCAACCAGCAAGCAGGCACACATAGAACAGAAAGGAGCAAAAGGAAGATTGGAAGAAAGGGAGAGGGAGAAGACATGGGCAGAGTCCATTGTTAACACACAGAAATGCAAAAAAAAAAAAAAATTGTTAGAACCGAAAGTTCCAAAAAAAAAATCCATGCAAAGAGAAATTTCCTATTAAAACTGGTTACTTTATTTTACATACTGTATATATTTTCTGTGTTCTAGGTCAGGAAATATAAATTCTGTTTGTAGGATCTTAGGGCCTTTTTACACCTGGTCACTTCATGTGTTCTGATCCGATAGCTATCTGATTTGTTAAAACTGTTCCATTTACATTAGGCCACATAAATGCGTCTTGGCGAATCGGATATCAATCCGATCTTTCTACTCCCGCCCAAAATACAAATATATTTTACCTCATTTCCGGGGTAATTGAAATGGAACACATGCGGTTGCTATAAAAAACAGCATTTACTGTTTGCTGCATTTTCGCTGGCGGCAGCAGTGCACCCAACGAGACACCTGGGTGAAAGATCGGAGCCAGCACTGGTGGGAAAACATGTTTCTTTCTGGCGCGATGCACGACTCGCGAGTCACCTGCGAGTGACGTACTTCCGTTTGGGAGGAGTATAGCGCTGATGTATGTGGCTTGAACAACTACATGCATTTACACCTGTCCAGTTTCAACTGAAATGCGTCCCAGACCACCTCCTGAAGTGGTTTGAGCGATCGGATTTATATCCGTCTCGAAACCGTTTCGGAGGGCATTTACACCTGGTCTTTTTACAATCGGATAGCTATCGGATCACAGAAAACGCATGAAGTGACCAGGTGTAAAAACCCCCTTAGTTAGGGTCTAAATCAGTAATGGGTTGTTCAAAAAGCATATATATGTGTGATGGTCAGGTGCCCACATCTTTCAGCCATATAGTGTAGATGTTTCTAAATTTTTTTAAATGTCATGATTTGCCTGACATTGCATCAGATTGCTGAAGTCAATGGAATTTTCCAGAATATATTTTATAAAGAAAGAAGATATGTAAACATAACCAAGGTTGTACCTGTGGCAGAATCTTGCTGCTGCTTGTCTCTTTTTCTTCTCTTCTTTTTGCCCTGTCAATGATTGCATACATGTGTAACCATTTGTTAAAGACATCCGTACAGAGAAAACCAAGATAACCATTTCTCTTGTCATAGTTAAACTATGTTCATTTGTTGTGTTTATTCAGGTTTGCCTTTTTCATTTTTCATATTCTTTAATTAATGCTAATATTAGAATATTACTGATTTTCACTGATTTTTTGCAATGTATTTTTAGGCCCTGACCTAGTAAACTAATATGAGGATGTATTTTGTAAATTTTGTAAACATAAGCAATAAGCAATTATATCATAACTTTATATTCTATATAAAATACAGTAATCCATGTTAATTATATTATTTGAAGGTGATCAAATCAAGGGTTACATTAGTTAGTGTTATTCATACATTTACACACATAGAAGCATTAGTAGGGTTTGAATATTTTTCTGAATTGACAGGATTTTCATGAATAGTTTAATGAACAAGAAGTTCTTTAGCAACAATGAGCTTACTAATAAATCTGTTCATATCCAGCTTGTTAAATGAGGCTCAGTGTTTGTGTCACTGGTTTACAAATTGTTCCATTTATATTGGCAATTTTTACAATCTATCAATTTGATATAAGGATATATCTAGTCATTTCTATTATTAAAACAATTATGGACTGATGAGTGAAAGCTTTGCATTTCACAAAGTTGTACAGCAAAACGGTATGGGTGTACTTTTATTATCCAGTGTTCAGAAGGTTGTTCATAAAGTGGCATTCATATATATATGGGAATACAGAGGCTAGAATGATATGTGGAGCAAGCAGAATGCTTTATATTTCCCAAAGAGAAATTGAGTTGGCTTAAAATTGAGCGGATATCATATTCATGGCTCCACATCCCCTCTACTTGGCCTACACAGTGACAAAGTAACAAAAGAAATCTAATAGCAATTAGTTGGATTCAAATATTTTTAACACATGACACAAAGTTAACATATATCAGAGATGCATTAGTGAGACCAGTTGAACAAATTTTAATTCAACTGTCTAAGTATAGAAAACATTATTGCAACTAACTCAACTCAAAAAGCAGCATAGCAGAAAATATACAACTGTTTGTACAGATCTGTGCTTTGTTTGTTTACTTTGCCACGTCTTTTGTTTTGATTCACGTCTTGATGCACAGTGACAGGTTTGTGTTGGGATTGTTTTCACTTGTTTTCAGATTTATCCATGAGTTGTCCTTATTTAAACCCTCGTGTGGTGCACCATTGGGGCAATATGTAAGTGTTTTCTTTTTGCCGAACCAAGTTCGTTGTTCTTGCATAGCCACAGCTTGTTAGATGTTTAGCCTGTGTATTTTTACCATGCCTTCTGTTTCCTGGTTACCCTGTTCTTGCCCTAGCCCAGTATAATCCGTTTTTGTTGATTATCTGATTTTTGCCTGTTTTTCAGTGTAGATTTTGCCTTGTGTTTTGAACTGTTTGTTTACATTAAAACTTGTTCCACCTACACTTCCATATGCCTCCGTGTTTCAACCGGTCACATGGCGGACCAACCTCTGTGAGTCTGCCATGTGATAATAGTGTAAGAACACGCAATTAAGGTAAATACATAAGTAATGCAAATTTGAACTTGTTCAGAATATGCTTTTCAAGTTTGCTTGTTTGTGGTCATGCATATGGCATGGAGCTAAGGTCAGATAACTTTTCCCATAAACTCTGAGAAACCTAGTATTCTGTATTTGTTAATCTGCATGTAGATATTTTGATGTTGACATGGTTACTTAAAAATGGCCTCCATCAACCAATCGGCTTTCAGGACATCAGCTTTGACGAGGTAAAACTAAATTGGGAAATCTAGGGGGTGCTATTCATGTTTATGCAACAAAAACAAACAAACATTGGTTTATTTTAAAGATTATTATTATTATTATTATTATTATTATTATTATTATTTGTCAAACAACATAGGACAGTGTAAACCTTTATAGTGCTAAATAAAATACAGAAAATATAGGCCACATTTCAAGCAATTATAAGAAGATGGAGCCTCAAATATCTGTGTTGATTGGTGATATGGACTTGAAATACATGTTCAATAGGTTCAAAAGGTTTTGTGCAAAGACAGCACAGTCATCCAAAGAGAATGAAGTTAAGACCTAATAACTTTTTTTTTCAGACATTCAGACATTTTGTGGCAATAATATTGACCTTGCGATCATAACAAATCTTGTTAAGTATGTTAATTTATGGAAACTTTGTATCTTGAAATAACTGGCCAGCAGGGTCACTATTCTTGTAATTCTTATTTTTATTCTTTATTATGTGTAGAAACCTATTCTGTTTGTTACTTCATTTCCTTCCGTACCCATAGACGCACCATTCCTCTCTGATCCATATTTATATTTGTTCTGAACAGTTAAACACACACTGAAATTGTGTGCTTCAGGAGTCTCTATTATAGCCTTTATATAGTTTTTCATGTCGGATCTAATGATTTATATCTTGGGATACTAAGAATAACATTCTAGAGGTATGTAAATTAGTGAAGGTGATGTGTAATATGCTCTGGCCCTATCCCAATGCACGGTGACAGTGTGGCATACTGTTATGCAAAAACAATGTGGGCTTTGTAAATAATTAGAACTGACTGTAAATCAATGTTGGCTAGTTAGGTTGGGATGGTATCCATCCCACTCATGATAGTGCTGCTCTCATTTCTTGTAGCAAAGCACAAGGTCTCAGAACAGACTTAACTGGTTACAATCCAGAGCCAATGCCAGGCGGCATCTGCTAGTTGCACTGAGTCACTCTCAGCACTGCACTCTCAGTCACTGCAACAATATAGAAAATGTGTCCGTTCCCCAAACAAAACAAAAATGTAACCTAATGAACATAAAATAAGATTATACTGAATGCATAGACAGACGTTTTTATTTGAAGCTAGTTAAATAGTTAAATATTTGAGCTCTTACATTAAAGCACCCTCTTCTTTAAGGTCATGGACTTGATCACTAGATCACAGTAAACTGAAGCTCTTCTAATGTCCTATTTATTTTATTTATTTTTGTCCTTTAATTTATGTCCCTGAATCAAGCAGGTAAACCCTTGAATAAAACAAACTGACCTCAACCCCTGTCAGCTGTCCAACTACAGGCCACTATCAAACCTCTCCTTTATCTCCAAGATCCTAGAAATTGTAGCAACATAGCAGTTATGCGCATACCTACATAGAAATAACATTCAGAAAATGAATCAGTCAGGAATTAGGCCTCATCATAACAGAAATGGCGGTGGTTAAAGTGGTAAATGACATATTACTAACCATATAATCTTGGTTGAGTCCGCTTGCTGGTGTTTCCTGCTTTTTTTTTTTTTTAGAATTGCTACCTCTGGGTAGAATTATTTGTAATCATGGTATTGGCCTCTACTGTTATTGCTGATGACACACATTTATATGTTTCAGTAAAGCTAGATGAGAGAAGTTTTTGTTTTATCATGTGCTGCAGTAAAAGAGTTGGGTGTGAGTATTGACTCCTGTCTTTCAAGTTCATGAAGTAGTATTTTAATTACTACAAAACTGACTTGGAGCCAGTGTAGTGGGTAAGATATGGTTGATTTGAATGGTCACACGCAGCTGTACTTGAACAAACTTTTTTTTAATGATCGAAAATGTCTACTTTAATAAAATGATGCAGGCTATATGTTGGAACATTAAATAATAAAGGCTACAGCATTGGCATAGCTTTTCTCTTACAAAGCCCTGCAGTTTTACTGTTGTAGTCAGATTTGTTTATGGTGGAGTGTCTGGTTGTTTTATTACCTAATGCAACTAACGTGCCTGTCTTACATTCTCGCTCCCCTTTTTACTTATGCTGTGATAGCTAGCCTTGCCAGGGGCCACCAGTAAGCATACCCAATAACCTGTAAATCTGTCTCTTTCTCTCTCTGCACTACTCCTGGTAGATCAGAATTTTCTGCTGTTCTAGACATTGCCGGGCTTTGTGCTTCTGCTTCATATGTTTCACTGATTACCTCACCTATTTATATCTGTCTTCTCACCTGTCAACCCCTTGTCTTCTGTCTCGGCTACTGGTTACTTTTTAGTGGTTTTATGTCATTATTTTGTATCTCAGTCATATGTTTTTGTTTATCCCACCAGTGTTTCCATGTCTTTGTAGTTCTGTTATTTTAAATAATTCCCCTGTTTGTTTTGGTATCCCTGCATTTAAGTCTGGATTTTTTTTCTTGTGGAGGCACTGACAAAACAAGCAGTCAAAATCACATCTAAAATACAGAGGTTCACAGCACTAATATTGCAAATGTAGCACATTGTATTCTAATATATTTAACAACAGAAATGTAATTACTTTTTTTATTAACTGATTGTATTTCAGTATTTACTAAAATAGAATTCAATAAATGTTATTTCATAACATGGATGTAGCTTACAGAACCAGAATACAGCTAATAATTGGCTCCAGTTAGTCTAAAAAAAATCTAACATAAGTTCTTAGATTTTAACAGAGACTACCATTCTGATCATCATAAGCTCATGAAAGATAACATGGCTTTATGGTGCTGCCTGCAAATTTGAATGGGCTGGACCACTGTTTTTGGAGATATTGTTGACAATATCTGTGTCTCTCTGTGTGTGTGTGTGTGTGTGTGTGTGTGTGTGTTTGTGTGTGTGTGTGTGTCTGTCTGTTTAAGAGCACTCACATAGTTGTCCCGGGCAGACCAGCTTGGGTAGAGTTGCATGTGAAGCTGCCGCTCTTTCCTTGCAAGCTCATAGTACTTAGCCTGCTCCTCACGAGTCAGAGCATGCCACTGTAAAACACATACACAGTGGAAGGTCTTTAACTGAAACAAATAAATGTGAATAAACATGAAAAAAACAAATGAGATTCATTAAAATATGCATATTTTAATATTTTTAAACAGTACTATTTTAGTTTTTTCCAGAAATAAAAAAAAATATTGCAAGTCCCTTCATAAAAAAGCATTTTTTGCCATAGAGGCACTGGGACTGTTGCCACTTTGTATGGGAGCAACTGCAACACAGACAAGTGTGCATCCACCAAGTCAGCATCCCTCGGCTCCCTTCTGGAGACAGTCATGTATCAAGTATCTCATTGCCCTCAGATTCCCCTGGATGCAAAAATATTATCCCCACATATCCCTCCATCCTCTCACCAAGCTGGATCTGCACAGTGCCTGTAGTAACAACTGCATTAGAGATGACAACGAGTGGAAATGGCCAATTACAATACAAGTACTGTATAATGCCATATGGACTCTCTTGTGCTCCATTTGTTTTTAGTGTCTGATCAATAACATGTCCAGAGGAAGTTGCATATATCGATGATACTTTAATTTAATAATTTTGCCAATTTTTGGCCCAAAGAACAAAGTCATGAAAATAATCATAATGAATCACATTTCATGGGTGCACTGGCCTGGATCTAAATTGAGAAATCACCCAAACCAATCTAGTGTTCACCCAGTGACCTCACACTTCACCAGCATGGGCAACCAGACATTTAAAAAATTGTCATTTGTTAAGGACTGGATGAATAAGTGGGTTTTCATCACAGACAACGAGGAAGATGGCAAATGTGGCAAAATAGTTCCCAACATACCAAAGTTCAAATTTGATCTATAGATTGTCAATGTTCAAACTATTTAAACCCACACCTGTGATAGAAATCAGCAGGTTGCCAAGAAGTTGAGCTTGATCTTTCAACCAATCTCCATGTGAAAACAAATAAATAACTGTATGTGGAAATGGCAGAATAGATGTGGCCTCCTCCCCAGGGGAGTGGCTCAAAAAGAATGTCTCTATGAGAGGGGTGAGCAACAATCCCATTTCAGGGTCCAGGAATTGTACAGCTCTCGAAGAAATAGCAGATTGCAGCTTATCACTTTGCTCTGCAAAGCAAATGACACAATGCTGTCTGCATTTGTCATAGACAGTGGTAGCAGCATACCTAATAGTGATGGAGGAAGTAAGAAATCAATAATGGAGGTAAAGGAGTGCACCATTATCTGCACCATCTTTGTATAAAGTAGATTTGCTTACATGCTTTGTTAATTAGAGAGTTGATTCAGCTTCCACTTAAGGCCCTGGGTTATGAAGCAAAAGTTCACAGTATCAAATGGGGAATCTCACAGGATAATGGGGTAGTGGGGATGTGTTCTTTTTGGTCCCACTGATCTTCCTCATGTAGACACACTCATCCCCCTCATAGATGAGCCTGATGAGGGTTTTGTCCTCTGCAAACTTCAATAGTTTGACAGACTGGTGACTATAAAGAACACAGCCTTGAGGGAATCAGCACTGATCAACTGGGAGTCAGAGACATGTTTTCCCAGTCTCACATGTTGCCTTTTGTCAGTCAGGAAGTGTGTGATCCACCTTCATGTGGAAATAGGCACCCTCAGCTGGAAGAGCTTATCCTGTAGCAGAGATAGAATAAGTATATTCAATGCAAAGCTGAAATCCAAATTAGGATACCAGTATAGATTCCTGAGAAGTCTATGTGCTAAAGGATGTAATGCATCTACCGACTTGTTGACTCTGTAGGCAAACTGCAGAGGATCCAGGAGATCGTTTATAACAGATTTGAGATTGGACCACACAAGGCACTCAAAAGACTTCATTTCCACACATGTTTGAGGAACAGGTCTGTAGTCATTTATGTCTTGTAATGCTGGGTTTTTGGGAAGCAGGGATAGTGAGGGAGGTCTTGAAGCAAGCTGGCAATTTGAATATCTCCAATGAGGTGTTAAAGGTGTCTGTAAACACTGGAAACTGATCAGCACAGTACTTCATGGTGGCTGGAGAGACAGTTCCTGGTGCAGCTGCTTTGCATGAGTTCTGTCTCTAGAAATCTCTGTAAAAGTCTATCTCTAGGATGGAGAGTGTTGTTCTTGAAGTGGGGGAGGAAAGGCAATTCAGGTGTGCATCTGTGGAGGCACAAGCCCCATCTGTGGTGGGGGTGGTGAATCTGATCAGTTGGAGCTTGAGTGGATAGCTGGTGTCAAGGGGGATGATGGCAGGCCTGTCACATTGTCTTTCAAAGCAAAAGTTCAGGCTGTTCAGATGCAGTTCATTGGCAGAGTGGAGGGCTTTAGGTTTGTAGTTTGTGATCTGTCTGAGACCCTAACAGGCAGAAGCAAAGTCAATGGCTGAAAACTCCTGTTTTTTCCACTGTATAGCTGTTTATCTTCTCTCATTGCCCAAAGGTGGGAAGTGAATCTATATGAAATGTAGCCATAATATTCATGAGCTCTGATCTGGTGAATGAGCTCCCAATGCAAAAATACTGCATTAACAAATGAAACATGACAAAAACAAACAGCACCAACACACAGGCAGCAATATGTGGTGCCATTTTGGTTTATATCTGTTTTGAGTTATGTTGAGGGTATTTAAAGTGTGCCAAAAGTACAGACTAAACAAACAGGAGCAAAGAGGTCAGCTAATATTATTCCTGACTCCTGAATCTTCCTTCATACCTCCACATGGGTTGTTTCAAATTTGTGTAAAAATGAAACTACACAATATCCTTAGATTTGAGCACAGGTATTTTATTAATTATCCAGCATAATTTTAGAAGAACCCTTACCCTGCGGCCCAGTATTTGGTTGATAGCTGCACTCTCCTTTAATGTGCATTCTGCAATGACTTTTGCCCTCATCTCCTTCATATAGAGCATAAAAGCATTCAGAGGCTTTTTGATGACTGGCTTCTTAGACTCTCTATCCCTCTTTGACTCTGGATGTGGCTTACTGCAATGCAGAAGGAAAACAACACAAGTTTATTTTTTTAACATTTCAATGTCTTTCAAATACTGTAGAATTGCCATATTAGATCATTTAATTAAAGACATATCATTATGAAACATTAATAACACAAATGTAATAAATGTCTGGCAGTTATGAACAAGTGATGCTTACTTCATGTAAAAATTCCCCACCTGTTTTCTTAAAGGTGCAATAGTCATCTTGAATCTTTTACTACTAAAATTTACGTAGAATATGATATACTGATAATACCAACACCAGTATTGATGGTCAGTTCAAAAATACATGGGAGCTCAAACAAATTCACATATTTATAGTGTTATAACTTATAACTTACTACGGCATTAAGCACTTAATGCTTAATGCCAGCACTGGCAAAAACTTCATTGCTTGAAAGTGAAGTGGTAATACTAACCCCTAACTCTTCTGGCTAACATAGATTCTGGGGTGGAACAAGAGATGGGGACGGGGGTAAAAAATATCCAATGTTGTATGCTACACCTGCATAAGAGCGATTAATATTGACTAATGCACCTTTAATTTTTTTTACACATACATGTCAAACTGCTCTTGCCTGCCTGAAGAGGGCACTATAGCAGGGTGTGGGATTCCTGTAGGGTGCATTCCAGATGGCCCCATAATCAGAGAGTGAGAGAACCTTCATGAACACACAGGAACACCAAAATGATTGTAAGCATGAAACATATTTATGAAGTTCCTAAAGGTTAATTTATGACTGCAAGTAACTTTATTTAAGTAATGTAAATACAATGATAAGGTAATTATGGCTGTCAGCTGGAATCAACAGATTTACAGTAACCTTCCTGAAGCCCCCTTGTGTAGTTACAAGTCAGAGGTATAAGACACAGCTAGCAGCAAAACTGTCACTTATAATTAATAAATGCTTGAGAAAATGTGTAATAAAATATATTTAAATCCAAGGAAAATTAGAGTGACCTGAGCATGCAAGAAAAACACAAATTAGTATGCTCTTTTGATGAAGAGAAGAAAAATAATTCTTGAGAAATAGCTTCTCAAAATGCTTTGCATTTTAATACTTATACTTATATATTTTGTACATACAAATTTCACTGTATTTATCTAGCCTTCCAGCACTTGTTCATTCATGCAATTATCCAGTCTGCAATTATGCGGCAATATCCATTTGCATATAAAGGTCAGAGCTTCATTTAATTTTCTTTAAGAGGTTGGTCATGTAACTAAGAAAAGCAAAGGGTACAGGCTAATACATAGGTATGTCAAAGGTTTTAACCTCAGAATGGCAAAATGTACAGCAGCTGCCATGTATGTTTCTGTGCACCATACAACATTATGTTTGCAAGTGTTAGCTTGCAGGTTTGGGGTTACTAATTATTGAATAATACCAGACTGTGTTTACATATGTACAGCCTTTAGGCTTTATATATATGCTGTCTGGTCAAATTTCTCTCACACGGATTTTATTGTTGTACTATTGTACAAAACCAAGATTATGGCAATACCAAATAGGTACATATACATTCCCCACTGAAAGTAATGGAATATCAAAGCCTTTGTTTTTGGCTATGCATTGAAGGCATTTGGGTTTAAGATCAAAAATTTAATGTGAGATGATAGGTCAAATAGCAGCTTTCAGTTTCTGCTTTTCTGATTTTTTGATCTATTCTCTCATATTCACTTACTCACTCACTCATTTTCTACCGCTTATCCGAACTGTCTCATATTCATATGTCTTTTGTGTAAAGCAAAAACAAAATTATTGGCATTGCCATATTTAACCACTGTTTAGTAATCTGCATCTTAAATAAAGTACTAAACTTTTATGGTTTTGTATTGGCAGTAGATAATCAATTTTGTGTTAGTCTCATTTAGCTCTAGATATGGCTAAAAAATTGTGCAGGGCAAATGAAATCGCATAGGACATTACATTTCAACCAGAAGGTTGTAAATATTTGGGTACTGTACTACAAAACTACAATACTACAAAACTGTTATTTTTCAAATATTTTTCGCCAAACGCATTTATTTTCTGTATGACCTGGTCTGATGAATAATGTGGGAGATGGTGTATTGGCTAACTGGTTGTATGTGGCTACTCTAATATATATATATATATATATAATTCATGATTTAAAAGTTATATTTTATGAAATAAAAGATTAATTCACCGTTCACAATGATTCACAATGTCTTGCACAAGTATTTGTACTTGTGTATTTGTGTATCAGTACTTGTGTATTTGAAAGTTTTGTACTTACATGCTAAAAACTTAATTTGACCTAATTGAGCTGTCATGAATTTACACAATATAGACCACAATCCTGAAGTATGTGGAAAAACAGAATTATCAAAATTTGCAGGATTATTAAACCATAATTTAAAATAGTCACCCCCACAATAAAAGTGTCATGCAATATTAGTATTAATACAGTGCTTTCAAACCCCCTTCACTATTTCATTTGTTTTCTGTTGCATGCTGATAATTGTTCAAATTATTATTAATTTACACTCAGTATGCCATAATGGCAAAGTGAAAACAGTATTCTTGTAATTTATTAAGAAAAAAATTAAATATCATGAAGAAAAAAATTAAAGTATTCAGACCCTTTAATTGCTACTTTGTTGATGTACCTTTGACAGCAATTACAGTCTTTTTGTGCAAACTAGCTTTGCACACTGTAATTAGGGGTTTTTCTACTTCTTCTTTGCAAATCCTCTCAAGCTCTGTCAGGTTATAAGGGGACCATCTGTGCATTTTCAGGTCTCTCCAGAGATGTTCAATACCCTAGGATATTCACAGAGTATAGCCACTCCTGTGTTGTCTTGGCTATGTGCTTAGGGTCTTTGTCATGTTAGAAGGTAAACCTCTGACCCAGTCTGAGGTCCTGATTGCTGTGAAACATATTTTTATTGAGTATATCTCTATACTTTGCACCTTTCAGCTTTCCCTTAACCAGTCTTCCTGTCTGTACAACATGATGCTGCCATCACCATGCTTCACTGTTGGGATGGTATTGTGAAGGTGACGCACGGTGCCTGGTTTCCTCTAAAGATAACGTTTAGAATTGAGGCCATATACTGTAGTTCAAGCTTGGATTCATCAAGAATCTTGTTCCTCACAGTCTGAGATTCCTTTAGGTGCTTTTTTGCAAACTCCAAGGTTCATATGTTTTGTACTGAGGAGAGTCTTCTGCCCATAAAGCCCCAGATCTGTGGAGTGCTGTAATGATGGTTGTCCTCCTGGAACTTTGTCCCATCTCCACACACGATCTCTGGAGTGCAGTCAGAGTGGCCAGCGGGTTCTAGTACCCCTTTTCCACCAAAAAGAACCGGGTGCTGGTTCAGAGCTATTGCTGGTGCTGGTTCAAAGTCGGTTCCACTTGCAAACCTTCTAAGAACCGTTTTGCCTTTCTATCGGTTAGAGAGCCATCACAGAGCCGAGCCTGACGTCACTATATACGTGTCACATTACACAGCAACTTTAATCGCAGCAATGGCAAACACAATCACAACATCAATAATGGCAAATGTTGCTTTACTGTTGATGCTCATGGCTGTGTGAACCTACATTGGCATCCAAACGCGGCGAATCCAACGTGTACGTGCAGCTCCATGTAATTTGTATAAACGGAGGTTGTAATCGAGAAAGTACATAACATTATTTTATCATTAACATAGAAAAAAGTTAGCCTTAGCATGCAGCTACCTACTATCATGTGTGCTGATAATTGATCATATTGTGGTTAAGTAAAAGTGTATTAAACATTAGTATACTTAAGGTACATTATCAAATGCGCTAACAGTAGCCCCGCCCACAGCCCCTAACACAAGCGGTTCTTAAGTCTAGACCAGCAACGTTTTGGTGCTACTGAAGAACCACTTTTCCTGGTTCAGAGCCGGTGCTTTGGCTGAAGAAAGAACTGGTTCTAAATTAGGCCCTGGCTCCGAACCAGTACTCAAACTGCCTCAGTGGAAAAGGGGCATTGGTCACCTCTCTAAGGCCCTTCTCCCCCGGATTGCTCAGTCCATTGAGAATTATGAAGGATGTGCTCATGGGATTCTTCAGTGTGGCAGAATATTTTTTGTAGCCTTCCCAAGTAATCCTGTCTCTGAGCTCTGCATGCAGTTCCTTTGACCTCGTGGCTTGGTTTTTGCACTAATATGCATTGTCAGCTGTAAGACTGACTCCAATCAATGTGTAGAAACATCTCAGTAACTATCAAGAGAAATGGAAGGCACTTGAGCTAAATTTCAAGTGTTTTTGCAGAGGGTCTGAATACTCAAGTACATATGATATTTCGGTTTTTCCTTTTTCATACATTCTCAAACATTCCTAAATTTTGTTTTCATTTTGTTATTATGTGGTGCTGGATATAGATGAATAAAAAAATAATGATTTGAACAATTGTGGTATCACACTGCAACATATATTTTAAAAAAGTGAAGGGGGTCTGAATACTTTCTGAATGCACTGTATATCTGTTTTTGGAAGGCCCAAAAGTTTTTTCTTTTGAGAACATACCTAAACAAACACCATCATGAAGCCCAATGAGTAATACAAGCCAAAGACAAGTCACAGAAAGTATCAGAGTCTCAAACATTAATTAAGTTATGATTTTATTAAAGTTATTAATCAATATATTAGTCAACCTAGACACAAAGAGGACTTCAGGTAGGCAATTCTGCAGATTCCTTTTAAAAAACAGCAACTAATAGAAAAATAAAATGTGTGACATAGAATTACCACTTGGTAGTCTTTGTTAGCAAAAAGCAACAACTATTATTTCCCTTTCATGAGCAGAACAAATATAGCTCAAACGACTTACCTTCCTGCTTCAGTGGATTTCTTACCTAGATACTTATAGTTGTTTAATTCCTGAAGTTCACTATAAGTGTCACTATAAAGCTTATCCCATGGTCATCTTAGGACTCTTTTTCACATTTGTCTCTTTTCTACAAGGTTCTATTTGTAATGTTTAAAATCCCTCTGTCACCTAGTACAGTTTTTTTTCTTCGTGCCATCATAATCCTTTTTTACCACCATCACCTAAGGCTTGCTCATTAATTTTCTAGATTTCTGTAAATCTGCTTCGCAACAATGTCTATAGATAAATCCACAATTTAATCGACATAAAAATGATATACTCAAATAAAATGCAAAAATATATGCACTCATACAAAACAAGGATTTCATGGCATAGCTGCTGTCTAATGTGAAAAGCCACAGCAATGGTTTGCAGACGCGCGCAAGGCTGGAATGCAGCCATTCAACAACTAAAACATTGGTTTTGCAGCGGATTCTTGCATTTATCATCAAAGTCAAGACAAATGGAGCTGACCACACAAAATGCAAGAGCCTTACATACAGCATTTCATTTACTAACACTAATCTTAAAATTCTTTACTTTCAGTTCCCTTTTCCTAAAAGGGTTACTCAAAAAATGTATTCAAATTTCTTATATACTAAATTTTTTTTTTAATTTACAATACTATTAAATATTACAGTAAAATTATATACCTCATTCATATATCTGTATATTTATATCCGAGAGGGGATGCTGAAATTGGGGTTTAAGCGTTAAGTAAACCTAAGACTTACAAACTCCACCCATACATTTTCTATACTGCCTATCCTACACAGGGGTTATGGGGAGCCTAAAGACGTTGCCAGGGAATTTGGGCAACAATTCAGGGGACACACTGTATGTGGTGCCAACCGAACTCAGGGCACAATTTCACACACACTCACACAACAAATCACTCGGGACAATTTAGAGATGCCGATTAGCTTCAATTATGGGGGCCATTATGCTCTTGGGAAACATCAGTGCAGCAGAAATTGTTTTGTAGCCTTGCACAGATCTGGGGAAGGCTACAAAACAATTTCTGCTGCACTGATGACCTCCTTTCCTGATGAGTTCCTTTGACCTCATGGCTTGGTTTTTGCTTTGATATGCATGGTCAGCTGTGAGGCCTTCCATAGAGAGATAGCCTTTACAAATTATGTCCAATCAATTTAATTTACCACAGGTGGACTCAAATCAAGATGAAGAAACCTCACAAAAACTACCAAGAGCTAAATTTCAAGTGTTGTTGCAAAGGGTCTGAATACTGAATACTTTCTTAATGCACTATATGGCATAGTGTTGCTGAAATAAGCAAGGCCGTCACTAAAAAAGATTGTTTGCATACAAACTGTGCATGTGTGTGTGTGTGTGTGTGTGTGTGTGTGTGTGTGTGTGTACAGGTTTTGAAGCAACATATGCTGCCATCCAAACAACATTTTTCATTGAAGGCCGTGCTTATTTCAGCAAGACTATGCCAAACCAGAATCTGTATGTATTATAACAGCATGGCTCCATAGTAAAAGATCCAGTGCAGCTGAAATAATATATCAAGCAAGAATTGCAAAACATTTTGCTTTCAAAACTTGAAAATTTTTTCAAATGGCTTCAAAAACTCTCAGTTTCAACAGTTGATAGTATTTGTTTATCTTTTTTTTATTATTAAATACGGGGGTCTAAATGATTTGCAAATCTTTGCAAATCATTGTATTTTTATTTATATTTTACATAGTATTTTACCTAAACAGTTTTTAACAGGTTATAAGTCCCTCAATTAAAACCCAGAATACCTATGCTAATATTGACACTTCATTGTAATATGTGACCAATTATTTGATTAAAGCAAACTAGGGCACAAACATGGCAAAAGCTTAAGCAAGCTAGGCTGGGTTGCATAGGCAGGCTATGAGAGTGGTGTTAGCACTTTTAGCTGAAACTTCAGAATCAAAAATTTTTCAGCTGATACTATACCTTGAAGATTTTTGTTTCAGCTGATACTATACCTTGAATAGGAGGAGTTGCTGGTGAGACTGGAGGAGTAGGGCTGCCTGAAGCCACACGAGGAGAGAGGATAGACAGGCTGACTTTGCCTGCAGGTAATTGGGAGTTGGGGTAGGTAAGGTAAGGATTGGGTGACCTTCTGACCATATGTTTGGTGATTTCAGGTTTATATATGCTGGATAAATGTAATAACCCACAAAACCCCCTCTTTTACAGTGAGGAAAATAAGTATTTGAACACCCTGCTATTTTGCAAGTTCTCCCACTTAGAAATCATGGAGGGGTCTGAAATTGTCATCGTAGGTACATGTCCACTGTGAGAGACATAATCCAAAAAAAAAAATCCAGAAATCACAATGTATGATTTTTTAACTATTTATTTGTATGATACAGCTGCAAATAAGTATTTGAACACCTGAGAAAATCAATGTTAATATTTGGTACAGTAGCCTTTGTTTGCAATTACAAACGTTTCAAAACGAGGTCAAACGTTTCCTGTAGTTTTTCCACCAGGTTTGCACACACTGCAGGAGGGATTT
Organism: Tachysurus vachellii; assembly: GCF_030014155.1. Classification (NCBI taxonomy): domain Eukaryota; kingdom Metazoa; phylum Chordata; class Actinopteri; order Siluriformes; family Bagridae; genus Tachysurus; species Tachysurus vachellii. Next base: position 9,172,649 of record NC_083476.1, on the reverse strand, counting down.
TGGCCCACTCCTCCACACAGATCTTCTCTAGATCAGTCAAATTTCTGGCCTGTCGCTGAGAAACACGAAGTTTGAGCTCCCTCCAAAGATTCTCTATTGGGTTTAGGTCTGGAGACTGGCTAGGCCACGGAAGAACCTTGATATGCTTCTTACAGAGCCACTCCTTGGTTATCCTGGGAAGACCCAGCCTCGACCCATCTTCAATGCTCTAACTGAGGGAAGAAGGTTGTTCCCCAAAATCTCGCAATACATGGCCCCGGTCATCCTCTCCTTAAATCAGTGCAGTTGCCCTGTCCCATGCGCAGAAAAACACCCCCAAAGCATGATGCTACCACCCCCATGCTTCACAGTAGGGATGGTGTTCTTGGGATGGTACTCATCATTCTTCTTACTCCAAAACACGTTTAGTGGAATTACGACCAAAAAGTTCTACTTTGGTCTCATCTGACCACATGACTTTCTCCCATGACTCCTCTGGATCATCCAAATGGTCATTGGCAAACTTAAGATGGGCCTGGACATGTGCTGGTTTAAGCAGGGGAACCTTCCGTGCCATGCATGATTTCAAACCATGACGTCTTAGTGTATTACCAACAGTAACCTTGGAAACGGTGGTCCCAGCTGTTTTCAGGTCATTGACCAGCTCCTCCCATGTAGTTCTGGGCTGATTTCTCACCTTTCTTAGGATCAGGACGAGGTGAGATCTTGCATGGAGCCCCAGTCCGAGGGAGATTGACAGTCATGTTTAGCTTCTTCCATTTTCTAATGATTGCTCCAACAGTGGACCTTTTTTCACCAAGCTGCTTGGCAATTTCCCCGTAGCCCTTTCCAGCCTTGTGGAGGTATACAATTTTGTCTCTAGTGTCTTTGGACAGCTCTTTGGTCTTGGCCATGTTAGTAGTCGGATTCTTACTGATTGTATGGGGTGGACAGGTGATTTTATGCAGCTAACGACCTCAAACAGGTGCATCTAATTTAGGATAATAAATGGAGTGGAGGTGGACATTTTAAAGGCAGACTAACAGGTCTTTGAGGGTCAGAATTCCAGCTGATAGACAGGTGTTCAAATACCTATTTGCAGCTGTATCATACAAATAAATAGTTAAAAAATCATATATTGTGATTTCTGGATTTTTTTTTTTTTTAGATTATGGTCTCTCACAGTGGACATGCACCTACGATGACAATTTCAGACCCCTCCATGATTTCCAAGTGGGAAAACTTGCAAAATAGCAGGGTGTTCAAATACTTATTTTCCTCACTGTATATACTTTCTAGAGTTCTAGATACCCACACTCTATCTACACTCACCAAATATTTTATTAGGATCACCTGTTCATTCAAATGCAAATAATCAATCATGTGCAAGCAGCATAATGTCATATGTTCATACAGGTACAGGTCAAGAGATTCAGATCATTTTCACAGCATACATCTGTGAACTAAATGACTTTCACTGTGGTTTTATTATTTCAGGAACTGCTGGTCTCCTGAAATTTTCACACTCATGTTGTTTGTTTAGGTCGCTACAAGAAGTGAAAGAGGGTGTAAAAGTGTGTTTGAAGCTTTATGTGTTATTGGTGTTGTATTGATCACAGGATATTGGCTATTTTTGTTTATTATTGTAGCATTGAAAACTATTTCATACAAATAGATAAATTGTTTACTTTTTCAGTATATATCCTCATTTATGACTACACTCTCAAAACAAGCCTGCATTGACAGAAATGTCTTTCTTGAAGATAAAATCACAATATTTTCTCTTTGTGGATTGGACATGCCAATTTTAGTAAATCATAATACTAGAATTTTTCTCTCGAAAAGTTAAGATTTTAAATGAATTTATTGAGTGAATGAAAGAATGACTCTCACTCACTCTCTCATTTTCTACCGCTTATCCGAACTACCTCGGGTCCCAGGGAGCCTGTGCCGTCATCGGGCATCAAGGCAGGATACACCCTGGATGGAGTGCCAACCCATCGCAGGGCACACACAGAAAAAAAAAAACACAACCTATGTAATGATGTAAGTTACAGAAAGGGTCATTGAACAAGTAAGTTAACTAATTGATTTGGTGAAGGGAATCAAATGATTCAAGACACTGAGATGACTTGAAAACACTAATAGTTCAGAGAAGAATGGCCAAACTGTTTCGAGCCGTAACTATGGTACATAATGTAACTATGTATGTATCTACCGTAACTATGGTACATAATGCTAATTATATAGAAGTTTGGTTTTATGATATCATAAGGGTCATACAGGATAGGGCATGTGCCTGCTCATATACAGTAAATTAGAATATCATATTATGAAAGTATAGAAAATACTACTAGCACCCAAATGTAATCTTAGCAGGAGAGGGGCAAGGTTTACAGTAAAAGTGTGTGGGAGTTGGCAAAATACTATGGCACACCTGCCTTTCAATTGTAGATGCTTATTTAACATTCTTTTTTCTTTTCACTTTTTATCGCCATGACAGGTGTGTGGTTGTGTGTATGGGCGTCAATAGAGATGAGCTGAATTGAACCAATCCAATGGAAACCCTCTGATTTTTTGTGTGTGACTGTGAAGCCCCAATTGAGCCTTTAGAAAAGGAGCTGGTTTTCTGTTTGTTTTCTTGTGGTTTGCATTTTTTTGTCCCAGTTTAGAAGGAAATGTACCAAATCCTCCCCAATCATCTACCATTAAGCTGTGTAGTGTCAGACCTGTGCTGAATCTATCATTAGCACTTCTTATCCATACTGTTAGAAGAGGAGTGTTGTTTGTTTAAATATGCCCAGTGACTTCTGGACTCCTGCAAATGCTAGCTGCATCTGGACCCTGCCCAACCAGAGGAGGCCCTCTGGTCATTGGGGGCATTAAGCCAGCTTGCTTGAATAGCTGGGTCAAGCATCAGCTGTAGATGGATGGGAAGCAGGTGGAACTTACAGATAATGCATCATTATTCTCAACTGTGAAGCTAGGCATCTAGACATAAATTCAACACGTTTCAATTTCAATATACCAACATATCATATGTAGCCACAAACAATAAGTCTACCGAAGTCAATACCACTAATTCTTATTTACTATTTCCTCTGGGGCCTTGCTCTAAAATCCTCTGTGAATTTGCAGATTTCATTTCAAACCTGGTTATTTCTTTAGACAAAGCATAAATTGTGGGAGACTTTAATATTCGTTTAGATAAACATAGAAAATATAGTCACTCTTTCACTACCGAAGGCTATCTCAGATCATTGTCCTTTTGTTTAAATTGCATCTTGAACACAATATATCCAGATTGCCACATCACCAAGTCTGCTACTGCAGAGAGATTTACCAATAGTCTCCCAGAATGATCATCCATGATTGGATCGCTGACTGACCCCACAAAACTTGATCAGGTGACTGATTTCTTAGAGTCAGTGTTTCACTACACCTTAGATACTGTAGCTCCAAGGAAAATAATTAAACAGAAGACACTAGCTTCCTGGTACAATGACCAAATATGAACCATAATACAATCAACTAGGAAATTAGAACGTAAATGGCGTGAAATTAAATTATCAGTATTTCAGTTAGCATGGAAGGAAAGCCATCTGAACTACAAAAACATTTCTTATTGCTGCTAGATTAGGGTATCTCTCAACCCTAAATGAAAATAAAATGAATCCTAAAATTTTATTTTATACTATAGAAAAACCAGGAATAAAACCACTGTAGAAAAGTGCACACCAACAGTATGTAGCAGCAATCACTTCATAAATTATTTCAGTGGAAAAATCTAGGTTATATCAGGCAGAAAATTCAGATAAAACCAAATAATTTGATAAATAATGTAGATAACATGATACTTTTTCTTATCAGCACTTAGACTGTTTTACTCCCCTTCAAGACTGATTTAATTTCATTGATTTCTTCCACAAACCTATCAACCTACAAACTGGATCCCTTACCTACGTGTTTCTATTAAAACAGATAATAAAAGTATCTACTAAACCTCTTCTAAAAATAATACATTATTTTATCAGCACTGGCTATGAGCCTAAATCTTTTAAACTATCAGTTAGCAAACCCCTGATTAAAAAACCTGACCTTGACCCCTGTCAGGTGACCAACTGTAGGCAAATATCAAACCTCTCCTTTATCTCCAAGATCCTAGAAAAGGTTGTAGCAAATTATGCTCATACCTACATAATAATAACGTTCATAAAATGTATCAGTCAGGATTTAGGCCTCATAAAATCACAAAGCACTGGTTAAAGTGGTAAATGACATGTTACTGGCCTCTGATAAGGGCTGTATCTCCTTGCTGGAGTTAATTGATCTTAGTCTAACTTTTGACACCATTGGCCTTGCTATTATACTTGATAGGCTAAAAAATATTGTTAGTGTTAAAGAGAAAGCCCTCTCCTGGATCAGATCTTATTTGATTTATTATTATCAGTTCGTAGATCTAAATGGTGACTACTAAGGTTAAGTTTTAGGCACACTACATTTGTCCTTAAATATGCTCCCCCTTGGTGGAATTATTGATAAACATGGTATGAGCTTCCACTGTTATGCTGATGACACCTTAATAAAATTGAAGAAAGTGTTAAGGACTTTAGACAGTGGATGCTTACTAACTTCATCCTGCTTAACTCTGACAAGACAGAAGAGCTTGTACTAAGATAGCAGGCAGCCAAAAGTAAGCTTTCTGATTACAGAGTAACTCTGGATGGTCTTTTTTCATCATGTACAGCAGTAAATGACCTTGGTGTGATTATTGAAACCGGTCTCTAATTTGTAGCACATGTAGATAATATCACTAGGGTAGCCTTCTTTCATCTCAGAAATATTTCTAAGATCTAGATGTCACTGCATGATGCAGAAATATTAGTTCATGCTTTTGCATAAATAAGCTCCAGTTAGTCCAGTTAGTAATTGTGAACACATTACTCCCATCCTATCCACACTGCATTGGGTCCCAGTCATATTTTGCATTGACTACAAAATACTATTAATGACATTACAGTAACTGCTATTATGCCTACTTCTATCCAAAGGTGCAGGCCTTTGCATTTTGCAAAAGGTGCATTTGTTTAGTCTAGCTTTTTTTATGAATAGTTTTTTTTGGGGTAAAGTAGCAGATCTGGAGGGTAAAGGGCTACACGGACTAGCATGCTATCTGTCAGACAGGAACAAAACACTGTCTGGTATGTCACGTGGAGGTGGACTGTGTGTGTATATTAATAAAGACTGGTGTAATAACACTGTGGTGGTAAAAAATCACTGCTCATCACTGCTGGAGTTTATGTTTGTGAAGTGCTGACCCTTTTATCTGCCAAGGGAGTTTAAAGCCGTTGTTATTGTAGTGGTGTACATTTCCCCGTATGCTAATGCTAAGGACGCGCTGCACGAGCTGTACAGCGGCATCATCGAACTTCAAACACACAGCCCCGATGCCTTTCTCATAATAGCCGGTGACTTTAACCACGCCAACTTAAAGACAGTGTTACCGAAGTTCTACCAACATGTGAACTTTGGAACAAGGGGAAATAATATATTGGTCTTGGTTTACACTACAGGGAAGCATGCATACAGGGCTGAGCCCCGCCCCCACCTCGGGTTCTCAGATCACATCTCTTTTATGCTGGCCAGAGGATGCTCCTCCAGGACTGCTTTCAGAGCACGGACTGGAATATGTTCAAAGAGGCAGCCACCTACAACAACCACACAGATTTGCAGGAGTATACCGAAACCGTGAGTACGTACATCAAAAAGTACATTGATGATGTCACAGACACCAAGACCATCACCACATGTGCAAACCGAAAGCAGTGGATGACAGCAGAGGTTCATGAGCTGCTAAAGACCAGCGATGAAGCTTTCAGGTCAGGAGATAAAGCAGCTCTTAGAACAGCAAGAGCCAATCTGTCATGTGGCATCAAAAAAGCTAAACGGACATATGCAGACAAAATCAACAGTCACTTCACAGACAGTAAAGACACATGGAGCCTGTGGAAAGCCATCTGGACCATCACAGACTACAAGCCTCCTCCACAGGCCTGTGAAAACAACACATCACTCCATGACACACTGAACCTATTCTACTCGCGGTTTGACATGCAGAACAACACACCTGCACAAAAACTGCCCACATCGCCCAACAACCAGGTGCTCTATGTAAGGAAGACCCTATCCAGAATTGACCGATGCAAGGCTGCGGCTCCCGATGGTATACCGGGCCGGGAACTGAAAGACTGTGCGGCACAGCTGACTGATCTTCAACATCTCACTGAGCCAGGCAGTCGTCCCCACATGTCTCAAGTCCACGACCATCATACCGGCACCAAAGAAAGCACCTGTGTCCTGTTTGAATGACTACCGTCCCATAGCACGGACTCCAATCATGATGAAGTGCTTTGAGAGGCTAGTCATGCAAAATATAACAACCAGTCTTCCCAACACCCTCGATCAGCTCCAGTTTGCATATCACCAGAACCGATCCACATGTGATGCAATTGCCCTCAGCCTCCACCTAGCCCTCACACACCTTGAAAATAAAAACTGCTACGTCAGAATGCTGTTCATAGACTTCAGCTCAGCATTCAACACCATAATCCCACAACAGCTCATTCAAAAACTGCAATTGCTGGGCCTTAGCAACTCCCTCTGTAATTGTCTCCTGGACTTTCTAACTGGAAGACCACAGTCAGTGCGTGTCGGCCAAAAAACATTGAGCACTACCATATTGAGCACAGGCGCACCACAAGGCTGTGTGCTCAGCCCACTGCTCTTCACGCTGCTGACACACGACTGCACTGCAAAGTTCAGCTCAAACCGTATCATCAAGTTTGCTGATGACACAACTGTGATCGGTCTCATCAGCAACAACGGCGAAATGCACTACAGAGAGGAAGTGGCTCAGCTGGCTAAATGGTGTGCAACAAATAACCTGTCCCTCAATGTGGAGAAGACAAAGGAGATTGAGCACCGACCACTGACCATCAACAACTCAACAGTAGAGAGGGTCAGCGGCACAAAACTCCTGGGGGTGCACATCACGGAGAATCTCACCTGGTCCACCAATACACAGTCACTCTCCAAGAAGGCACATCAACGGCTGCACTTTCTCCGCCTCCTGACGAGAGCATGCCTCCCTCCACCAATCCTCACCACCTTCTACAGAGGAACCATAGAGAGCGTGCTGACCAACTGCATCACTGTCTGGCACGGGAACTGCAGTGCAGATCGAAAGACCCTTCAGTGGATAGTGAATACAGCCGCAATGATCATCGGCGCCCCTCTCCCCTCTATCAAGGACATCTTCATGAAGCGATGCCTCAGCAGGGCCAACAGCATGGTGGGGGACCCCACCCATCCCTCCAACAATGTCTTTCAGCTCCTACCATCAGGAAGAAGGTACAGAAGCATCAGAGCACACTCTGCTAGACTGCGGAACAGTTTCTTCTCCCGAGCTGTGAGAGCCCTGAACTCAAACCCCCACTGCCACCCCTGAAAACACACAGGCCTCCTGTGACATGATCCACACGACCGCCACTAGCTGCACTCACCACAGCATTAGCCCACTGGTACATCAAAAACTAAACAGTGTACAAAAACATGCAAATACATGCCTGCTACCAGCTGCTTGCCTTTGAATGCCTCCTGATGCACATGTACAATATCAAGGGAAGTATTGTATGGTCCACATATTTATATTTATTTTCGGAAAGTCTTTACATAGAATGTATTGTTTGTACTGATGGAATAGTCTGTACCTGCCTCCCTGCTTCATTGTTGTTTTATGTTTTATGTCTGTATGTATGTTGCACCATTGACCTGTGAGACACGACATCTTGTTCCACTGCATGTCTTAACATGTAAGCGGAATGACAATAAAGCGAACTTGAACTTGACTAAAGATTGTTTGCTAAACTGAGATGTGTGGATGCTGTCACCTTGCCACCTCTGCAATTCACTCAGGTTTGCTGACTGTGGAGTGGTTGAATGTCCTAGGAAGCCCTCATGTCTGTGTCACTTTCTGTCTCTCTCTCTTTCTCTCTTTCTCTCTCTCTCGAGCTATACATGTAGCTCAAAATTTCCCAGTGTGACCATCAGCTGGCATCAGCTTGATTCAGGTAGACACAAAGGGTTGGGAGGGTTGGCCCCTCCACCCTTTGTAGGGATTCCTGGACAAATGTATAAAAACAAAGATAATTGCTGCCTGCCGCAAAAAAACAGTGATGCAGTTCCGGGAAATGAGAGATTTGTAACTAATTTTTCAGACATCATTAGCCAACTGACTAACCTCACAGTGGATGAAGCTATGCAAACTCCATGTTGGAAAAACATTCCCTGATCTTATTCCATTTTCAACTGTCCAGTGAACATGAAACCTTTGACCTGTATGTGCATGATAGCATGCATATCACTACTGCCATTATAATACTGGCTGACTTAATAACTGCATGAATGAGCAGATACTACATCTACTACATTGTTAGTTTTAAGTTATATATCGTAAAGTTTGATTTACAGTTTAAAAGGTTTTTGCAAAGATTCCTTTAGACTGACAATTAGACAGTATAAGGCACTTATTTGCACATTCGCTGAATGGCAATGCATGAAACAAAGCAAGAAACCTTCTTCTGCCTGCTAGTCAAACATGTTTACTTTACATATTTGCATATGCAGGAGTACATTCATTTAACATGATTTACAAAGAACTCAATCAACTGCTTATACTATGTAATTAGTTCTACCCAAATACCGTCCGAGATGTTTATTCTTTCAGTTTATTGATTTTTTTTAATATATAAAATTGTACAACAATAAAATAAATAAAAAAATAAAAAAATAAATATAAAGATTTTTTCCCGCTCTTTCATTGTACAAATAAATATATTTTGTATTATTTAAGCATAATTAAGTATTGATACTTAAATTTCTGCTAAAATTCAACAAAAAAAAACAGTAAAATAGGTGTGGTATGTTATTCACTAAAGTTGTATTACATAATTATATATCATATAATACTCACAAGAGAATTACACAATGTATTCAGAAGGTATTCAGACCTCAGCATGTTTATGGTATTGTATTAATCACATACATTACACAAATAATGAGAGAAACATGCTTAGTGACATGCTTTTCTGCAATGGCTCCTGTTTCCCTGTAATCCAGCTTTCTTTTGCACTTGTGAATCACTTTCTTCTGATGTATTCAGATTCCCTAAATGCTTGCATGTCCCTAAAAAAGTATTACGAAACCTCACTCTTTCATTAATGGTTAATCTCACATAGGATCCATAGATTAGTACCTGTTAATAATAAAATATTTTATTAATAAATAAATATATATAGATATTTATTAATAAATAATGATTTTGATGCTCATACTGAACATTGTTTCAACACACTATAGCGCCTATATTAAATATGCTCCAGCATGACAAAGTGTAAAAAGGAGTCAGTAGATTCCATAAGCAGAAGCAAAACGTGAGATAAAATCAGAGTCGAGGAAAACAGGCAAAGCTCTAACTGTCATTTGTCTTGCACTGTTTGCCCTAGGTTGCACACAATGCAGCTTGAACAGCTTACTTTAAGTCCTTAGCTCTATGTTGTTTTATGTAGCACCATGGGGAAATGCTGTTTCATTTCACTATGCAGTGCATCAGCTATATATAGTTGAAATGACAGTAAAAGCATCTTGACTTGACTTGAAGTAAAAAAAACAACTGGGAAGTTGAGAAACAAAATGTGTTCATGAACAATGGCAGCGTATTCACACAGGCTTGGTATGGAGGCAGAACACGCCGACAATACTTTGACAGAATATTATACTTATAGATAGTATAATTGGGACATTGTCTGAGGTTGGCAGAAAAAAATTGGCTTTGGGCCACCAGAATTCGAACTTTAATTTCCCCTTCTACAACTCAATCTTCAAAAACATTGGACAAGTAAAACATTGCAGGGTTTCCCGCAGCACTTTGCAGATCGGGCGGCCCGCCTAAGCTGGGAAACATTACCGCCTTAACTTTGTCGTCCAAAAAAATAATTCCGCTGCCCAAAAGGCCGTCAAGTGAAAAGGATTGCCTGACATGGTTTGTGGTACCAAACTGCTGCTGCCCAGTCCAGCGCCCACCCAACCAAAAAAAAAAAAAAAAACAAGAGACATGAGGAAGGCAAATTTCATAACGTCCTCACTATAGGTTTCTGATTAAAGAAGATTTCACACTGGCACAGAAATCCTCTACACTGAAACAGAGCACCATAAATTTTCCAAGAAGATTCCATATAAATTTTCCAAGAAGATTCCATATAGATTCCATTATACAAAAGTTTATTAAGAACACAAAGAGTAAACAAGCCAAAATGTAAGACAAATCCAAAAACAAATCCAAAACCCAAATAACAAATGGTAGAGTCAAGAAACAATGCGTGGTCATGAACAATGGCAAATAGGCAGAGAAAACAAATGCTTGGTACTCAGGCAGAACACACTGACAATACTTCATGTTGTGTGATGGCTCCATCTGGCGGTTTGAGGGTGGAATGTGGTTGGCGCTGTTATACGAAGTTCAATGAAGATCAGTCAGCTACGGTTGGAATAAAAGAACTGGAGTGACATGCAGAGAGATCTGACCTTTGATATAACAGGAATTTTTTTTTTCTCTGCACCCCAGGTTTCCTTGCCTGACAACAGTGCCTGATGTCATTAATTCTTGTTCGTTGAATGAACAAATCCCTATAACCACGTTCGAAATCTGGGGACAGCCTTACTGTACTGTTTTCTCTGCAACATGCTTGCCATTGTCACTCAAAATGCCTTTTTTAATTATATTAGAGTTATCAGTTTTGCTGCCCTATTTTGTTTACATCCCACCTTTATATTGTACTATCATATAAGAAAAATAATGTATAATCTCACTGTTCATTGTCAACTGGAAAAGGAGTGGTTCCCTTTTAAGTCTGGATATTCTCAAAGTTTCTTCCTCATGCCATGGCAGGGAGTTGACAATTTTCAGAAATATAAAGGCAATTCCACAAGATGTAAACCACTCATCAGTGGTAAGAATTGGAAGGCCTAATATACAGCAGTGAGCAACAAAATTATGGAGACAAAATTAACCTCTACCCAAAGTGAGGGAAAAGGGCAAAGTGTGGAGACTTGATCTGCCCATAAACCAAAACATATGAATTCATTAATCAATTATGCCTGAGATAGTGTTATGTCTCGGGCTTGCATGGCTGCTTTTAGAATGGGATCTCTAATCTGTATTGATGACTAAACTCATGATTGTAGCAGCTGAAATAATTCAGAAGTCATTCTGTCTGCCGATATACAAAAGAATGTATACAATGACCCAAAACACACTGGTAACACAAGAAAAGACTTTATGAGACATTAGGAGAAAATAGTTTAAGGTTTTAAACTGACCAAGTCAATTACCAGACTTCCATCCATTTCAGCATGCATTTCACCTCCTGAAGAGGAGATTGAAGGGTAAAAACAACAAAATAAACAACAACTCAAAGAAGCTGTAGTAAAAGCTTTGCACAAAAGAAGAATGCAACAGTTTGGTGGTGTCAGTGGCTCTCTGGTTTACTGCATTTATTGCAAGCAATGGATAATCAGCCAAATATTATGTGTTATTGATTTTAAGATTATCTGTTCCAATAAGTTTGCTCACTAAAATAATTGGGTGATCTGCCAAAAAAGGTGCCATTTTCTAGGTTTACAGTTTATAACATCTATATGTACATATAAAGGAATGGAAGCTGAAATTCTTATCTATCATCCAATAGTAATCTTTTGATCTCAAGCCCAAATGTGTATAGCAAAAACCAACAGATATAGCATTGCTATTTCATTATTTTCAGAAGGGTAGCATACAGTCAAATTCTGTTCATCTTCTTTGCATTTAATCTGTTGTTAAAAATGTAGAACAAAAAAAATCAAGTTAAACTGCTTTGCACCAAAAATTCTCAGGGTTAGGAAAAAAACGAAAAAAATAATATATATCTGGAGGATGTTTTTTTTCCATCCTTATGGTAAAGCACAGTTGAAGCAGCATCAAGGTATGGAAATCTGTTTGTTAGCAGCAGGAATTGGTAAGTTTCTCAGGACCAAGGAGAAGATAAACAGTTCAAAATTTGGAGACATCATTTAAGAAAACTCAGCATTTATCAGCTCAGACTACAAAAATGACAACTTTCGTGTAAAAAAAAAAAAAAAACAAAAAAAAAAACATGAAGAAAGAAAGAAAGAAAATTGAAGGGGTCCGAATACTTTTTGAATACATTGTGTTGGATATATTTAGAATTATGTGTCAATTTTTTTATTGACACCTGATTGAAGTTCTGAGCTATTGTCTTAGAATGTAGAATATGTAGGAAATGTTAGCTGAGGTACAGAACAAGATATTTGGAACTTACCAACCCATGGATGAGGTAATTTGGCCAACTCCTCCTGAAGGCAAGGAATAGAAGCTTGTGAGATCATGGGGCTGATGTCTGTGAACACCTGTGAAATATAATGGCAGAGGGTCAATCAACTAATGTTGACTCATTATTTTTAAAAATTGTGACAAAGTAGCAAGTATTTCCTTAGCAGTATGGAAATCTACTAGGATGTATGGTTAACATAACAAGACCAATCACCTCTCATCCTGTTATGAATATTTAAACCAAAGAGGAAATTCTATTATTAAATTTCACTGAGTTCATTTCACTGAGTAGTAGTGGGAAAGAGGACCTGGCAATCAAATTTGGTGGTTATAGTCCAATAATAATGCTGTCTTAAAGCTGTTTTAATCTAATGGACAAAGTGATCTAATGGATAGAAAGGATAGAAACGGCTAGTGTGTGCCTTTATGCTGAGATATCTCCATTCATCATCCAACATCTTCATTGTCTTAACATCTTACCTGGAGAAGAATTTAGTTTAATGTAAACAATTTAGATTGTGTTAAAATTTCTTGTTTTTTACAGCAGAAATCTGTTTGTAAATGATGTCATGTGTTAGCAGCAAAAATCTCATATGTGATTTAAAGGAAACCTGACCGACTCAATGACTGTAATTTGACAATGCTTCAGGCATGTTTCTGGACTCAACCTATAAATCTATTTAGATTGGAATGTGACTGAGTCAACTTATTTTGACTTTGTTCCCCACCCCCTCACAAAAAGTCATTCTAGATTACACTGTGGGAATGCTTAGTCCCCATCCTTAAAAATCAGTAACTGTCTGTGAAGGTGCCATCTGCTCAGAGCAGATAAATATGTATGACAGAACAAGCATGACCAAAACCAGTTAACAGATTAAGGCCAAGTATCATATTTTTATTAATAGAGTGAATTTTTTGATACAGTTAGAAAGCCAGTGGTGAAATGATCATTTTGTTTGTGAACATCTGAGCTTCACACCGTATGTGCTTTTGTGAGCATCTCATTCCATGATTTTAATGTCACAATAACCTCCAATCTTCTGTTAAGGCTTTTGGAATGTGGCTGTGGAATTGAATCAAATCAACCATAAAACCTTTAGCAAGGTCAGTTCCTGCTGTTGGGTGAGGAAGCCTGTGACATAGTCAGTATTCCAATTCAGTATTCAATTTGGTTTTCTTGCTACTTTCTCCAAATGAATAGCAATAAAACAGAAATCCTTCTTGTTGGCTCTAAGTCCACCTTAGCTAATGTTGATAGTTTTTCATTAAATATTGATAGTTCCACAGTTTTTACTTCCCCTCAGGTTTTGGTGTCTTCCTTGACAGTTTTGGTGTCATCCTTGATAGCACTCTACCCTTAGAGGCTCATTTTAATAATGTTACTCATTCTGCCTACTTTCACCCCCGCAATATTAATCGCCTCCACATAATCTTGACACAACAAAGTACTTCCATTTTAGTCCATGCCCTTGTTATATCATGTTTGGATTACTGTAACTCTGTTCTTTTTGGTTTGCCTTCAAAAATTCTTCATAAACTTCAACTAGTACAGAACTCTGCAGCCCACATTATTATTTGAACTCCTTCTATTGATCATATCATGCCAATTCTTCAACCAGCTTCACTGGCTTCCTGTGAAGTTTCTCATCGAGTATAAAATTCTGCTATTCACCTTCAAGGTTCTTCATAATCTTGCTCCACCATATCTTTCTAATCTTCTCCAATTATACACATCCTCCTGTACACTCAGATCCTCTTCTGCTAACTGGCTCACCACACCATCAGCTCAACTGTCCACCATGGGGCTTAGAGCATTCAGTCGCTCTGCTCCCTGACTTTGGAACAATCTCCCTGCTGACATCAGAGGTATAGACTATCTAACGACCTTTAAATCCAGACTCAAAACTGTTTAGAAATGTTTAGAAATCCATTTTATATTTGAACTAGCCAATTATTTTCTTTTCTTATTACTTTATATATTATTTTTTTATTTTTTTTTTTATTTATTCCGTTGTCTATTTTATGTTTTATAGTATGTTTTATGTTTTATAGTATGGAGTCCATCTTTGTGAACTCCACAAGAAACCTTCATAGTAGCAAAGATATACAAGATTCAAGGGGATAATTAGTGAGACATATGGAGCATGTGTGCAGAGGCAGGAAATGGGAAGGATTGGGTGGGGCAAACACATGTGCAGACTACAAAAAAAGCACATGGGAATATAATAAATAAAGCCTGTCCAGCAGTCCATGACAGGTAGGCTTGTTTCAGTTTTCTCTGATAATTCTTTTCTTCTCTTTAATATTTCTGAAGCAAATGAAAATATATATAAAATAAATGTTGATTACAGTGAATTTATAAAAAAGAAGATTATGAGTTTTTTAGCTTTTTTATGTTTTTGATAAGGGGGCACGGTGGCTTAGTGGTTAGCACGTTCGCCTAACACCTCCAGGGTCGGGGTTCGATTCCCGCCTCCACCTTGTGTGTGTGGAGCTTGCATGTTCTCCCCGTGCCTCGGGGGTTTCCTCCGGGTACTCCGGTTTCCTCCCCTGGTCCAAAGACATGCATGGTAGGTTGATTGGCATCTCTGGAAAATTGTCCCTAGTGTGTGAGTGCGTGAGTGAATGAGAGTGTGTGTGTGCCCTGCGATGGGTTGGCACTCCGTCCAGGGTGTATCCTGCCTTAATGCCCGATGACGCCTGAGATAGGCACAGGCTCCCTGTGACCCGAGGTAGTTCGGATAAGCGGTAGAAGATGAATGAATGAATGTTTTTGATAAAATTGGTCAATCAGAGTGAAAATAATAATGTTATCTTGCTACTAGCTGAATCTCCTTTGGTTACACAATATGCAAAATAATATGGTGTTGTACAAACTCTTGCTACTATTTCACATTTGAGGTACAGTAAGTGCATGGGAATGACTATTTCCATTTCATAGCCATTTTCTAAGGAGAGGTTCTTTTATTGTGGCATGTTAAGAATAAGTTTTTTTTATTATCACTAGGATGAGCCTTTAAAAAAAATTACAAAAAAAGCTGATTTACCACCAACAGACTGCACTGTGTGAGGTATAATTCAGAAATAACATTCATACATTTTACAGTCAGTGCTATATTGCATACTTACTGGCTAACTTGAAGATTCAAAGATTCAACAGCTTTAGCATCATTGTCTAAGTAAACTTGCAAAAATTGAAAAAATGCAATTTAATATCGATATTATTGTGTTTGGAAAAACCCAATGAACACTTAGCTCCAATTCAACAATTTAGTGTCCTTAATTCTAATTATGGCAATGCAGCAGGGGCGGTTCTAGGATTTCATCTTTAGGGGGGCTTAGCCCTCAGTGAGAATGTAAAACAAGAAGAGTTTTATATTATATATTATATGACTACATAGTAAGCCAAAAGTTATGGTGTTATTTAAAATGGCAAAAGTAGACACCAAAAGTTTATGCATGATGTAATGATGCCATGTATGTGTGCATTCTCTACGAACAGTGTGTCCAATTAATGCAGTCATTAATAAAAAATAAAAAAAAAATTTGCTTTTGGTTGCCATCCTTGCGGTTTTCTGCCGATTAATGTTATAGATAAATGCCTCCAGCTCTGACTGACGTGCACGCTGCGTGTGCCTATGCTTCTCCGTTCAAATAAAGCAGACAGCTGATGACGCACTTTTGAAAGACTACAACGCATGCGCATAAAAGCAAAGAAAAAAAATCACTCATGGATCAAACTGATAAATAATTTTCTTTCCTATTGACGACATTTTAACGTAATTTTTAGTGTTTATTTATGAAAGTAAAAATTATACTTTTAGTTTTAGGGTGGCTGAGATCACAGACAGGGGGGATAAAGCCACCCTAAAAAAGGCCTAGAACTGCCCCTGCAATGCAGTATAGGATTTACTGATATTTATGGATGGAGGGATGGATGGATGGATGCACATACTTCATGAAATCATGTTTCAATAAATTTGTCAAATCAACTTTAGCATTTTAACTGAAAACACTACACTTTAGTGTACATACTGTAATGAACTTACTCTCTCTGCACAGGTTAAAGTGGTAAATGACCTAGTACTTTCCTCTAATCAGGGTTGTATTTCCTTGCTGGTGATGCTTGACCTTAGTGCCAGTTTTGACACCACTGATCATACTATTCTCTGTGAAAAACTTGAAATATTCTTAGAGCCCTGTATTGTCCACACTACATTGACTATCAGTCAAATTTTGCATTGATCATAACAATTCTACTACTGACCTATAAAGCCTACTTTAATTAAAATTTGCAGGTTTTTTGTTCAGACCTCAATGACCTATGAATGTTACACTAGGAGTTAGTGCTCATATGCCCCTTTTCCACCGAGGCAGTTCGAGTGCTGGTTCGGAGCCAGAGCCTAATTTAGAACCAGTTCTTTCTTTTTCGACAGCCAAAGCACCGGCTCTGAACCAGGAAAAGTGGTTCTTAAGTAGCACCAAAACGTTGCTGGTCTAGACTTAAGAACCGCTTGTGTCAGGGGCTGTGGGCGGGGCTACTGTTAGCGCATTTGATAATGTACCTTAAGTATACTAATGTTTAATACACTTTTACTTTACCGCGATATGATACATTATCAGCACACGATAGTAAGTAGCTACATGCTAAGGCTACCTTTTTACTGTGTTAATGATAAAATAACGTTATGTACAACCTCCGTTTATACAGATTACATGGAGCTGCACGTACACGTTGGATTCGCCGCGTTTGGATGCTAATTTAGGTTCACAAAGCCATGAGCATTAACAGTAAAGCAACATCCGCCATTGTTGATGTGTTTGTGTTTGCCGCTGCTGCGCTAAAGTTGCTGGGACCCGTGACACGCATACAGTGACGTCAGACTCGGCTCTGTGATGGCTCTTTAGCCGGTGGAAAGGCAAACCGGTTCTTAGAAGGTTCGCCAGTGGAACCAACTTTGAACCAGCACCAGCACTAGCTCTGAACCAGCACCCGGTTCTTTTTGGTGGAAAAGGGGCAATAGCCTCATAGTAAAATAAAAGAGCTTGAGAGTGTCTGGGTATAAAGTGTGAACTAGGGTGATTGGATGGATAAGGATAATGATAAAAAAAAAAACACAACCAACAACAACAAAAAACATCCAAGTTTGCAAAAATTACTGTGTCTCAAAAACACAAGAAACACATAAGATATTTTTGCTACAGTACAACACAATCCAAATGGTGAAAAACCTATCTTTGACTAATATTTAAATTTGTTTGATGATCTGAAACATTAAAGTGTGACACGTCAAAACAATAAAAAATCAGGAAGTGGGCAAACACTTTTTCACACCACTGTAAATAAATAAATAAATAAATAAATAAACATGTCATAGGTTGAGCTAGAACAAAATTGGCAATCTATAACAAATAGTTATAGCCAACATTAAAGTGTTCATAACTAGAGGATTTCCTCACATGGGTTCTCTTACCACTGCTATGCTGATGATACACAACTTATCTTCTCTTTCCCACCCTCAGATACCACAGCTTCTGATCGGTTCTCAGCATGTCTGGCAGAAATATCATCCTGGATGACTGCTCATCAGTTAAAGTTCAATCCTAGCAAAACTGAACTGCTGTTCATCCCAGGTGATTCATCCCCAGGTCATGATCTTGCTATATCCCTGCACAACGATCTGATCCCTTCAGCCACAGCTTGCAACCTTGGGGTAACCATGGACAATCAAATGATCCAAAATGCAGCTGCACGGTTTGTTTTCAACCTGCCAAAGTTCTCGCATACCACCCTGCTATTGCGATCCCTCCACTGGCTTCCAGTAGCTGCACGCATCAGATTCAAAACACTGATGCTGGCCTACAAAGCCCAAAAATGGACCAGCTCCCTCTTACCTCAAAGCCCTCATCACTCCTCGCACTGCACCCCGCACCCTCCGATCTAACAGCACTGCTCGACTGGTTCCACCATCTCTCAGGGTAAGAGGCAAGTATACT
Source organism: Tachysurus vachellii (assembly GCF_030014155.1). Classification (NCBI taxonomy): domain Eukaryota; kingdom Metazoa; phylum Chordata; class Actinopteri; order Siluriformes; family Bagridae; genus Tachysurus; species Tachysurus vachellii. The sequence goes on along the minus strand of NC_083476.1, from coordinate 9,154,228 downwards.
ACAAGACTCTTCTCTGTTCTGGCACCAAGGTGGTGGAATTAACTTCTCCTAGAGGTCTGGACAGCTGAGTCACTGGCTATTTTCAAACGGCGGTTGAACACCTACTTATTCAGGAAACACTTCAACTAGCACTTCTTTCCCTATCTTTTGCATTTATATATATAAAAAAATAAAAATAAAATAATTTTAAAAAAAAACCACAACCTTTGACACTTTTTCATTGTGACTTTGAACAATGTTTTAAACTCATGGTATCTTAAGTATGTAAACTAGTGAGCCAGCATTAATGTATCCAATGTTATGTATGTCGCTCTGGATAAGGGCATCTGCCAAATGCAGTAAATGTAAATGTAAATGTAGAAGATCCTTTCTTTTTGTGCCTTAGCCAATGTTCTTATCTGCCTAAAAGTATCTAAGGTTTGTGGTCTTAATTATTGCCTAAATCAAAATATGCCATAATTAATGACCTAACTCCAATTTTTTTATTTTTCTTGTGCAATTATAAGATTGAGTTAGGCTATACTGTATAGTATATGATATTCAAGTTTCTGCATGTTGGTTAGAGACACCTGTGTATAAGAGTTTTTTTGTAAGTGACTGTCATTCTAATAGCTATGTACTTGCTTGTGGAATGTGAATGGATTTATTTAAACATCTTCACATATCTAGGCAAGCTTTTGATGTGAGTAAGGTTCTGCTGATTTTCAATTCCTGTTGCCAATTTTAACAATTTTAAATTCGAAAATCAAATTGTTACCATTAAACCTTCCAATGTCAACTGAGGTGGCTATTTGAAATAGCTATTAATTTCTCCTTCGATTTTCTGAAAAAATGTGAGTAGAATCAAATTGAAAACCCAGAAATTTAAATCCCTTTAAGAGATGTTGCATCATCACAAATGATAACTCACATACAGACCTGTTTTTTGGCTCATATCTGATGTCAGATGAGAAGTACTGGGGTTGAAGTGTTCATTGCTGTATGGTAGAAGTGATGTAAGTGGGTGCATCCCATGAGGCTGCTGAACAACTGCCACTTTGTTAGCCTTCATTTACATATACAGAGAGAGAGAGAGAGAGAGAGAGATCATTAATTATTATGGAGAGAACAACTTACATCTTCTTTAAAACTTATCTATCCATGAGGATATATATACAGTAGAAAAACAAATGTTCTTTTTGAATTATTAGTAGATCTATATATTTGCAACTGTGCATGCCTTGAGTTTGTTACTTGATATTAACAAAATGACCAGCTATGAGTATTTTCCCTTGTTCAGCACCTTTTTCCTTTACTGGTGTTAAAACATCAGACATGTTTAACATGTATATGTCAGGGCCCACAGAAACTATAATAGTTAATTTTTGGTCCATGTTGACTCAAAGCAGATTTTCAAATACATTGCTACCAAGCAAAATCTTCCACAAAATATAATCTGCTTTTATCTAAATGTTTTTGAACAAGAAAACCGGAAAAAGCAAAAAATAAAATAAAAACTGAAACTGGAAATTAATGATGGCCCCATTTCACTGTCCACCATGTCCCACTTGTGTGTCAATTCACTCACATTACAGATGAAACACAGTACATTGTAATATATCCTTTTGGGTTTTAAACATGTAGCGTTTTGAAGAGGAAATTAGAGGTCTTTTAGGAACCAAGGGCTGCTTTGAGAGTCATGTCTTTAATCTCTTATTTGAGCATTGACATATTACACATGAATTATTTGCTCACTCCCACTTTAGCCCACAAGGGAAAACAACAATATTTTGTGAATAGGTTTCATCCTTTGATGATGCCAGACTGAGTGTGTTAAATAAAATAATAAGCTTCTCATGACTATGCTCTGAAGATGCATATCTCCTAACTGATTTATTTGTTACCACCAAAATGTTATGCAAAGCCATACATATTAAAGAGTATAAAATTACAAACAGGATTTAATCTTATCATCATTTGTGTGGACAGTAATCATACCTCCAAGGAGGTAATATTGCAGTTGGTGGAGAAAAAATTATCAGCTTTCAAAGCTGCCCACATTTGTTCAAGCATGCAGAATATATAAATTGCGAACCTGTTTGAAAACCACAATATTTTCTAGTGAGACAGACAGTTGTATACACACACTGTGTCTAGATTTATTTTAAGCTAAGTCAAAGTGAGACTAGCTAAAAAAAATCTTAAGCTGGCTTTAACACCTCTGTATGTATTTATCTTGTTAATTTTTTTCTTATTTTTGTACTAAGATCACTACTTGAACTGTAAATTTGAACTGGAGCCATGAAAATCCTTAACAAAATCCTTTGTTTATAAATTTGAACAATATTTTGGCCAAAGCATTGCTCAAATAATGCATGAAAACCAAGAGAGGTATTTTACTGCTGCCTGCTCTGAGTAAAAACAAGTCCATGCTGTCATTTGTGCCACAATCTGGAAGTGATTTGGAATTTCTGAGGGAGAAAATGAAAGCCATCTAGCTGGAAGTTTGGAGGACATCAAAGACACTGCAGACATAACAAAATTGGTACGTTTAAACACACTCTGCACCCACACCTGATCCTACTTTTTTTTTGCAAAGTTTGAACATCCTGCAGAAGGTCTACCAGGTCAGGAAATGTTAAATATTATTTAAAAAAATGTAAATGTATATTTATTGTTTCTAGTTACCCAAAAGCCTATTTCTCAGTATTTATCAATATTTTGTATTTGTGTTTTGAAATTCCAAAATTAAATGGTCAAAGTTCTGACTTAAATCCAAATGAAAATCTGTGGCATCATTTTGCGCTAAGGAAGAAAATGCCAAAATCAAAATGTACAAAACCCATATAGACACATCCAACTCAAATCTGTATTTACTGCAAAATTCACAATAACTGAATATTTATCAATGAATTTTTTAATTTTAATACTTTTTATTTAATACTTTATTCAATACTACTTTCTGTAGACAGTCATTAAAAGTTAACATGATAAATATTCCAATAATTTCCTACTAGCTAAAAAGCCAAAAGGTGACTTTGAATCACCACTAAGATATATATTGTGCCAAATGCCGTGTTATTTCTGTTAATTACAGAAATTAAAAATAATGAACTTAAAGTAAATCAGGACGATTGTCAGTCATTTTTATGCATATTGTATACATTTATATTTTTTGTCAGTTTCATATAAATATAACTCTATATAATTGTATACCTAGTATACTATAGTTGACCTAAGCCCTTCAGACCTAAACCTTATTGAGCATCTGTGGGGCATCCTCAAACAGAAGGTGGAGGAGCACAAGGTCTTTAACATCCACCACTCCTCTTATGTGCACTGATGGAAATGAATAATTTAGCCCAAATCCTTTTTGCCTCTGACACAGCCAAAGATGGATTATTCCAATCATACATAGATATCAGATGTTTGGGAGAATACCAAATGTTCATGACTCCCAAAATTTTGTCAAAATCTTCGAGCCATATGATTGTCTAGAATGACATTATGATTTCCCTTTGCTGAAACTAAGAGGCCTAGCCCAAACCTGGTTCAAAAGAATAATGCCATGAGCACAAATTTGCCAGTGTTGATTTAAAAACACTCAAGGGGCCGGCACATAGCATTTACCTTAATTCCACCACAGACCTTTGGCATAAATTTGAATGACTTTGGAATAGGATATTCAACAAGCACATGTGGGTGTCATGGTCAGGGGTCCACATACTTTTGGCCATATAGTGTATTACTAGACAATGTAGTTTATGATTGAATGATGGAAAATCTTGGTATTGAATTGAAGAGGGCAATCAATACGTGAAACCTTTTGTTAGGGCCTCATCAAATACTACTTTTGGGACTAACAATTATATCTTTTTTTTTTTATTTCCCTCAAGTGGATTTTTTTAACTTCTGTAAAACTTGTCAAGGAATTCTTTCTGTTCATGATTTTGTGCAGCCTATAATTCAATGTGATGTCAAGTGATTGCACATGTTGAAACACACCCTAGATTTGGTGTCATCCAAAGCATGTCATCAGCAGTGATCAAAAAGTCACATGTAAACCACAGTAGTGGAAGTAATTAGACTAAACATACATTGTCAGATCGAAGTACAAATTACACAAGGGGACTTAATGTTATGTGATTTGTGTATAATTTGTAGTACCAAGTCCTATATTATTTAAACCTCTCAATGTTTTATATGAGTAAATTTTGTTAAAATAACAATTATGTAGTATTTGTTATTTTTTTGTCAGTAGTTTGTGAATTTAATTCAGTTTTTGGGCTAATCAGTTTAAATTAGTTAATGTTTTTATTGGCAACACAGTTCTTGTAGTTTTTAGTATTGGTATATTTCTAGTTACATGACAGTAGATGTAGCACCCATTAAGATTATAGAAGGGCTTCACAAGATCCACAATAGCATAGTAAAAAGGATAGCCTTTGAGATGGTTTTCCTACCAGAAAGTCATTTCAGAAGCCTCAGTGCATCTGTGTATTGCACACACATTTTAAAAGCAATATTCTGGAAAATTCTAAAAAGAATGTGATATAACTTTTTTTCCAGCATAGATTTATTATTCATGACTTTCATCAAAATTCTTTTGGCATCAATCTTTTTTCTGTAAATCTAATACTAATCTGTAAGGAGGTGCCTCTCCAGCTCCAGGTGTGAATCGCTTAAGCCTGCATGCTTTTCAGTTTGCTTCAACAATACCTGGCCATTTCCAGGAATCATAATTATTAATAATTTGGCACAATGTTAATTCATATATATAAGCTAGTTTGTATGATTTGTCAAATGTGGCTGGTCTGAATGGGGAGGAATGAAAGCAAAAATTAACCGTGGCAATTGTTTCAGGGCAATAAGTTTAATTTTAAGATTAACATAGCTGAGATTGCTTAATAGCTTTAGATTGGTTAATAACTTGTAAAAATAACAGACCCACGTGGGGACTGACCAATACCATCGATATGTGAAAAAATATGAAATTGACCAAATTTGGACATACGAGGTTTCCGCCCGACAGCGACAATATGCATTCTTGATTACCTTATAGCTTTTTCACTGAAGGAACGTCGGGTTTTTCAAGGAACTCACTTGGAAACTCTGGGAAGCTCCAAGGAAGTTCAGAGAATCACTTATGACCCAGAGAATGACTTAAGACCTACATCACAAAATCCAAGGTCTAAATACCAACATGAACAATTTCAGTACCTCAATATAATATGAAGATAATACTACAAACTACACTCTAAATATGTCCATCAATTCTTAGAAGTAATTGCATTTATTGAATCACCCCCAGGTGGTCCAGTGACAGGATCCTACGCTCTCATTGCCGTGGCCCAGGGTTGATTCATGTGCAGAGATAAACCCAGCCACTGAAGAGTTAACTCTCAGTGCAGGTCCAAAGCCCGGATAAAAATGGGAGGTTTGCGTCAGGAAGGGCATCTGGCGTAAAACCTGTGGCAAATCTAATATGTGGGCCATGTGATCCGCTGTGGTGGCTGGCGACGGGGAGCAGCCGAAAGAAGAATAAAAAATAAATAAATATTTGCATTTATTGAATCATGTTGAACCATTATAATATGATAGAACAGACCTCCTAATCATCTGGTTTATTGGCACATCAGAAGCTAATTAACTGATATTTAAATAATATTCATTCTTGAGCAGATAATATTTAATTGAATTTTTTTCTTTTTTTTAATTAAATGCCTTAATATAATACTTTGCCTTACAATACTGCCACCTGAAATTCATCCGATAAGAGTATCACACTCAAGTGAGCGTTGATGTACTTAAAATGTAACCATGGTGGATTAAAAGATCAATGGCACCTCTAAGGTGGATAGAATACTTTCTAAAGATCTTCAGTGGCTCATCCTTCACCTTCATCCACATGTGTGTTATACTTCCCTCTTATATTATATTTCTCTTCAAATCAATTAAAGTAAGACCCAGTGTGCTATTAGCACACTGCAGACATCTTCTTTTCTCTTTAATCTTCATAACATGATTCTATTGATTGAAACATCGATTTAATGTTCAGACTCTTCCTTTTATCATGCAGACCTCAAAACACATCCTCTTCTTGTTTGGGGTTTACTTAAAACCTTTCATCTTATGGATGAGATGGTTCAGGTATAGCAAAGTCTGTATTAAATCTATTATCTATGCAAAGAAAAATTTACATGAATTGATAATTGATACATTTATATCATTTTCAATAAAATGTATAAATAGCAACTGTTACGTGCCATGGCACGTATTTCTTTGCTATTTGTGCAAAAACATTGAACAGCAAACCCTTTGTAGTTTTTTTGTTAGTTTTTTTTGTTTGTTTTGCATTTTGTTTGTATATTATTTACATTATGGAACGGTGTTTTGGTTTTCTTAGTTTCGTTCATTTAGAATCGGCATTGTGCAGCCCTGTGTTTGTCAGTGTCCTGTAAACTGTAAATTATTGTAATTATGTGTGTTCAATGTTGTACAGCACAGTAAATAAAAAAAAAATAAAAAATACGCACCAAGTATCCTGCCAGACTATTTTTATTGTTGGAGTTGTATTGCTATTCTCACTAAGAAAACACACTAAGAGTAAAATAGATTTTTCATAGGTTCATTCCAATGATAAAGCATGGAAGCTATTTTTCGAACTTCTAAATACAGAATTTTTATACTTTGAAAAATATGTAATATTTTTATCTATGTCTTTTTTAATGCTTTTTAATACTTTTGATTTGCTGCTTTAAGTTGTCATGTTTTGTAACTCAGGAAAATGGGATGCACCTATTTTAAGATATCTACTGAAAAGCATTGTGGCAAATTTGTAATAAATAAACAGAATATTTTATCTAACACCCTAGGTGCTTTTACAGACTATAGACTGTTATATATAAACTATATATATTCATTGTTCAGTGATAGTTCTGCAAACTACCTACTGAATGCTGATTGGCTAAATATGACCATGTTGATATAAATCTTTTTTGAATAGTATGATCAAAAAAATCAACCTAAAAATATTTTGGACTGTACCACATATTGAAAGAAATATGCTTATTTTTCATGTACACAAACATAGTTAGCAAACTACAGTGACCACTTTGAGTGTTATTTCATTACATAGCAGTGGGTGCCTTACAGATTAGCACATAGAGCATTATACCAAGTTTCAGCTAGATGCATGACCACATCCTAGTGTATCCTACAGTAATAAGGTCAGTGTTAACATGAGACCCATTTTAATATCTTAGTTAATATAATATATTAACACATTCATTTTTGCTCATTGTATGGTGTTGACAATAAATATATGGGGTTAAAAGCTGCAGACGTATCTGACAGCTGATGTATCTGACACCATTTCCTGTTTTCTAGATCTCTACTTGTCCTAGAGCACTCTTATGGCAGTTAAGTTAGACACCTGCATCTGTGACCACAATTCAGTTAACAAATAACTGTTGGCTTCAGGTTTGAAGTGGATTAATTCCAGCATTAATGTACCATTCTGAGTCATTATTTGCCCTGTTAGCTATTGTTTGCTAGAGTTCACTAGAACATACACTCTCTAACCACTTTTTAGGAAAATCTGTATAGATTTATGCAATTATCGAATCAGCTATCTGCCATCATGTGTATGCATACAATTATGCAAATACAGGTCCAGATTTCGGTGACTTTGGCCATATCGAGTTCACAGACAGAAGCCTCCTTCACCTGCTACTCACACGATTTTTTTGTTTTTCACACCTTCCTGTGTAAACTCTAGACTGATGTGTGTGAAAATCAATGAAAACAGTTTCTAGAGTAGATCACTGAGATAAAAACATATGAATGTGTATATGAAAAATAAAGCCTCTAAAAATATATATATAAAACAATCAGTGCCCAGAACTAAGGAGCCCAGAACTAAGGAGCCAGTCTGGCTACAATTCTTGGTTTCATAATTGCCATAAGATGTTAACCTGCCTGCCAGTGGCTGGTTTTCTCTGCCATGATCTGGAGTGAACTGGAGAAATTGTTATTCCTCCTATCGCTTTTCCTCTTAGAAACCTCAAATTCTAGTCAGACAATAATTCATAATTCAACATTATAGTTGAGGACCAAAAAGATGTAACTAAAGTTTACTGCTAATGTATGCTAACGTTTATTGCATTCCGTTTCCCAGAATTAATTTACATCAATTGTACCCTATTAGACTGATTGTTTAATCAATTATTATATCTAAATGTTTACTCTTAGTTTTTAGTTCATGGAGACAAGATAAACTGACATGAAGACTAAAAAGCTGTCTATGGGAGAAACAGGGAAAATTTGATCAAAGCCATTGCATAAGTATTGGGCATAGCTAATACAACAATCTGGAATGTCCTGAAAAATAAGGAACCCATTAATGTAAAACACCCAGACTAGGAAAACAGCAGCAATTGATGACAGAATCATTGTGACAGCTGTGAAGACACACCTCTCACCATCATAATCAATATTTCAAAAAAGAAAAAACACTGATCAGCATTAAGGGTAGAAAGGCCAGATTGGACTTTGAATGACAAATATGAGCCTCCGCCTAAATTTTGGAGTCAAGATTAACTTTTACCAAAACAAAGAAAAGGCCAATTTGTGGAGAAAGTAAGAATATTTAATCTTTAATGTAACTCATAATGATAGCAACATGTTACTAATGGTAAAGGTATGGTAGCAATGAAGCATCCTGTCTGTGAATTTATAGAGAAATGCACCCAGTCAAATTCATCATGCAGCAAGACAATGAACCAAAACACACTGCCAACAAAACAAAAGAGTTTATCAGGGCATAATGTGGAAGGTTTTAGACTGGTCAATAGAAGTCAATAGACCTTAACCAGATTCAAAATACATTTCACATACTGAAGAGGAGATATACACACACACCTACATAATCTAAATAAACTACTGTATATACCCTGCACATATTGCTAGCAAATAACTGAGAAACAGCTTAGAAGTTTTGCGAAACATGATAACAGTTACTTTGTTTCTCAGGTAACAGCCTTGCTTGCTCTGTTTTCCATGGTAAACCACAAGACCTCACAACTGTACTTGCACAAACCCAAAATATGTCTACAGCTATACACCCAATGATGTTTAGTCAAAACATACCCATCTTTATTAAGACTGATTGTTAATCTGTTACCTCAAGCAGTCTAAATTTACCTCAAAAAATAGTAAAAATAGAAATAGAAGTACTAGAAATAGAAGGAGATTTAAATCTGCATCTTGCATGTGGCCTAAGGCTAGACTGACTGCAAATGACTTCTGGAAAATATATGTCATTTTCTCAAATGGTAGATTTAACAGCTTTGAAATTATTTGTTACTATTATAAAGAAGTCTAGAATTATATAGAACCTCATAGCCCAGTCATTGATACACATATTATTTTCTTCTTTTCATGAAACTGCTTTGTAATGCAATTGTATTGGATCTTCCATAAAACAACATGGGCACAACAGCAGTTTGGTGTCTTTGGATATAGCTGTTCACACAGATATCAACAAATTCTGCATAGCCATCTGCAGCTCATCTTGGAATAAGGCTGCTCCCTTCACTGTTTTCCATTTGTAAACCAGCAACATAAATGTATCCACTAACGTTATTTTGGGATCGGAACCACAAACTTGGCTTTCATGATCAAGGGATCTAAACTTGTGTGAGACTTAGTGTTTTGGATTGTGTAGGCAGTGAAGAGAGATCAGCAAACATTATGCATGCATATTCTTTGACAACAGCACTCTGAAAAGGTTAAAGGCAAAAATGAGTTGCGCAAGGTAAGGTGTGCCAGGTGCACTACATGGTTTTTAACTTCTCAGCTTTTACTGCTGACTCCCTTCCGCCACAACTCACATATTGTTTGCCCCACTCTATTCATCTGATAAAAAAAAAAGAGAGAAAGAGAACACTGCATGCCTTCTCCTCTCTTAACATTTTTCATCTACAATCATATCCAATGTTACATTAATCCAGACAAAAATATACACACAACAATCATGTACAAGCATTAACACAGTTCTTAGTTCAACCACATTACAACTCATCACTCTACTCTTGCAGAACAACTTGGCCTTGATAACACTGAACACAGGATGCAAGATGTATGTGTGCAGTGCAGTTACCACAATGCTTACACCATGCTTGTGTGTTGATCACAGCTGAATGATACAATGAACCAAAGCAATGAATACACAGAGAGCTGAAAGATGGAAAACTACTCTCAAATGTTGAAAAGGAACAGACAGGTTGAAAACTGATTTTGCTATGGGTTTCATGCATAAAATGAAAATGTTTCTAATAAGCTATACTGCATATTCATGCTGCATTTCATGTCTTTAATGTTCACTATAGTAAGCATGAAGCTATTATCCTCCTTTTGTACTTTTGAAGATTTTTTCCTTTTTACTATCTACAAGACTTTGTTCTTAATTCCACAAGCATAGCTCTATTTATGGTAGATAAATGTTTCCAGTTGGACCCCTGATTATAGGGGGACAAAAACACATGGGAAAACCACATCCCATAATATCTGAAGGAAACAACTAGTCAATGTACGACCTCCCTCCTTACAGAAAAATCACTTTGCACAATGTTTCATGTTTAGGGGATATGCAGTCTAAACAAGGCCATAGTACACCACTTTGGATTTTACCAAGAACCACTCTATCACCTTTGAGGAAATACTGCTGTACTGTTAATGCAGCATAATGCCTTAAATTATAATACACTGTGAAACTGGTACAATTCCAAAAATATGACCCAAATTCATGCATCTGCTGATAATGTAAAGCCACTGTCATTCACGGCTTTATATTATTTTTATTTTCACCATCTACATGCTAAAGTTAAATACTACCAAAGGCACCTGAAGCCTTCTTTGAAGTTTTGGGGAAATAAGGAAAGCATGCCACCCATGAAGATAAAAAAAAATCTTGTTGTGTTATTTTTTTGCTAGAAAACTCTAGAAATATGCTGCCTGTTAAACTCAAACTATTATTTATATCTTTGCTGATTATATGTGGGTAAAATTAACATTCCTGTAAAATGGCATAGTGAATTAAAAGAAAGAAAGAAAGAAAGAAAGAAAGAAAGAAAGAAAGAAAGAAAGAAAGAAAGAAAGAAAGCTGGGACATATGGAGAACTTCTTCTACTTCCCACTGCTATGGTCAGCCAACGCCACACACACCCTGAATTAGTGTGGCCTAGACCCAGCGGAGCCTCCCAAGCCACATGGGGCCACAGCAGCCAAATCCCACTCCCATCTGATATCCATTGAGTCACACATATGGAAACAGACATGTACATGGGCGTTCAAAAAGTATGCACACTCTGTGTTAACACATCTATAGCATGAACCAATCAGTTTTCTTCTCTTGTGTTTTCTTTGATGCTTTCTTGTATACTAGCATGTCAATCTTTCTTGGTGAAAGATGTGTATAAAGGCACAGAGGAAGATTGTGCTCTCTGCAAGTCAGCATAACAGGTGATAAAGTTATAAAGATTGTAGAAATAGCTAGAATCAACAAATCATCAAAGCTTATAAGTGGCTCTAATACAATAATATGGAATCCCCTTTATTTATATATATATATATATATATATATATATATATATATATATATATATATATATATATATATATATATATATATATATATAGTTATACAGTGGATGCCATATTAACAATTAAATTGTATTAGAGTTTATAGGTTTTCCATACTCTTGTGCAAAAGTAAATAAAACACACAAACATACACAGCACACATCTGTAAACATGTGTGCTTTTTTCCCTGTGCTGTAGTCAGCATAGCTGAACAGAGAGGTTTATTTGTATTGCATGACCACCTGAACTGATGAAAGCAGAGCAAAGCAGATGAAGAAAAGGTCATAGCTCATGTCGGCGACATCACAGGGATCATAGTGATTTACATTACATTAATTACATACATAAGTATCATGGAACATATTAGATACACCCACACCTGAAATATTTTTGAAGATTTTTATACTACTGGGGAATTATATGTTTATTTTATTATACAAAGCGTATCATTACACTCCTTACATTCCGTTTTTTTCTCATTGCCCAATCCCCCTGATTAAAGGTGGTGGTTTTCAAATAAGTTTCCCTTACAGCTGGGAGAGGACAAAGTATATGCACTTCAGCTTTTACATCCTTTGTTTGTCCCAGATTCTTCAAACTAGAGGCACACACTGCTATGGTTAGTTAACATATTTATATTTTTTATGCCTGGGACAGAAAAAACCTTTACTCTGAAGACCACAAATGTGTCATCAAACTAGCCTTGCTGACATCAGTCTGGAAGCCATGGTTACCTTGAGGTGGGGGATTTTCTTTCATTTTACATCATATAAATAAACATGCCAGACTGACTCACTTAGTGAAAGTCTTTTGATGATATAAGTTACAGTAGGTGAGAAAAGTACATAAAGATGAAGCATAATGGGATCAAAATTCTAAAGACTTCTAGACTTTAGTTAAAGAGTTCCTAGACAGGAAAGCTCTGAAAACTCTTTCTAACTGTTGGCCTATAAGAATTAATTTCAGTTCACAGTCCATTGAAACAATGTCTCTCTAAAGCCAATTTTCTTATACAAATGTACAGCACCAGAACGGCATCATATGTAGGCATATATGAATGCCTGAGCCTGATTACTCACCATGCCATCTAACATACACACATATGCACAATAATAATGTAAATGTAGTTTATACTTGTGTATAAATTGTGTTTATATAGAAATCCAGTGTCTCATTCCTATACATCCACGATTTCCCCATTATTAGATTACTTACTTAACTTACATACATGTTTATCATGTGACTGTTCCCAAAATCTCTAACCTGGATGTCATGCCCTAATTTCATTAATCTAACCTCTCACATATAAATGATTAAAATATGCTCCCCTCATTCAAATATTTTGCTTCTGTTCTTTCTAGAAATATCTGCATCAGTAATCATAGGTATGACAGAGCTCAAAACATTTCAAGAGTTTCAGGTGATTCTTAGTTCACATACCTCATTAAATTCTGTTTATTCAAAAAACAAACAAACAAATCAATCAATCAATCCTCATCACTGCATTTTTGGGTTATGACAATTCAGTTACCTATGCTGTCTTTAGGAGACTTGTTTAAACAAATCTAATTGTGTTTGATCCTACCTCTCTGAAAACTGCATCACAAGCAGGATAAAATGTGTTTTTTAAAGTGTCATCCCTGTGCCTGCTGCTCATTGTTGTTAAAGGTACAAAGCTCAAAGTTTCTATAGAGAGCTTACAGCTTATAAGCCATGTTCTCTCTATTGTTTTGTACAAAACCAGACATTAGTTGAACAAACTAGAGTCAAAACAAGCCTCATAATACAGCGCAAGGAAGAACTGTTAAGAGAGAAACTCCTGGCTTGTGGACAAGGTTTAAGAAATTCTAAGTAAAAAATCCCTAAATCATGCAGATGCCTGATTATCACACCTATATATGGGCCATCCCCAAACTGTCGCCACAAATTGTGAAGCATATCAATCTTATTCACAAAGGGTCAGTGTGTATTTCAGTCCAATCAAACAGGAGCAACACCTGGTTTCACTTGTTTAATCATTTCCCCATGGTCTCTAAACGCCTTACCTAAGTGCTCCTATTTGGCTAGAATGACAGCTTATAGCCACGCTAGACCCCTAGAATGTCTAGAATGTCTTTATATGTTCTAGCATTAAAATGTCCCTTCATTGGAACAAATAGACCCAGCCAAAAGGTTCCAGAATGGCAATTCCTAAAGATAGTGGAATAATTTGAGTATCCTGCAATAAGCCCACTTATTGGGACATCCCCACTTATCACTTTTGGATTGGGAAGGCTATGTAGTAGGCCTCTTCACCTCACTTATGTTCTTGTGGAACAAATTCCACAACCATGGTCCCAAATCTAGTAATAAGCCTTCCCATAAGACTGTTGATTATCATAACAGCAAATGTGGGACAAAATATAAAATGGAATGTTCAACAACCTATATTTTCAATATAGTGTACATAATTAGGAAATACCATTGAAATGCTAATAAAATCACATTCCATGTATTAAAATGAAAATGATTTTAATTTCCTAATAAAGTACAGTAGCTACTGCTTAGTGGCCAAAACAGTTTGTGTTAGAGGAAAGCCACTGCATAAAACAATGGTGAACTTCATCTTCATTAAGACAACCAGTTGGTTCAGCACTAGTAATCTCCATTAAAAACAAATTTCTTTTAATCCTCAATATTCTCTATGTCAGACCAATTGGTTTTAAGCTGAGAAAAGCTTAAATGCAATTCTAGTCTATAGAACTAAACTTCACAGTTTCTACACGCTCTTCATTTAACAAATTTTAGTGATGTAAGTTGCTTTTTCTAACTTTTCTTATTAACAGAATGACTGATTATTAATGATTTTTCATATGTTTGTAGCAGACCGGTTTACACTTGTTGCTGATGTTTGTCTTATCTATTGTTGACAAACATTCCTGTGATTATAGTGCTTTTTGTACTCTTTCATTTTGGGATTGTAATGAATAAATGAATGACAACGAACAAGAAACTCATCCCAGAATATCCAATTTAGCTTAGTGACAATAAGAAAATAGTACAAATATAAGGAACCCCAGTGTAAACCCAAACATACGTAATATTGTGATTGTGAACATAATGTGAAAGATAATTTAAATAGTACATGAATACTAAAAATGTTATGAAATTAAAAATTCATTTAGTGCAATTAGAAGAACTACACTTCAACATAATATTGGAAAACATACCCTTAGTAAAAAATAATTAGAAACAATACAATTAAAATGTATTTTTCTAGCACAAATTTATGCGTCAAAGTTTCCAGTACAACGCCACACCAAAAGCTGACTGAATAAACCATATTTTTACATTTTTACTTGAGAAACTAAGTTTAAAAAAAAGAAGGGGAGACCCTAAACTAGCAAGAAAATAAAAAAACAACCGTGTGTGTGTGTGTGTGTGTGTGTGTGTGTGAGAGCGAGAGAGAGAGAGAGAGAGAGAGAGAGAGAGAGAGAGAGATATTAGTTATTTATATACAGTAGATACAGTATATAGATAAAGTGAACACTGCTAATATATATGATTCTGTTTGGCATTCTTTTTCAAGGTTTTTAATACAAATTATATCACCAACAACCTGTGAAAAGTACAATCTAAGTCATATTTACATTTAATTTCTTAATATTCAGCATGTACTCAAACTGGCATGCACCCAAATCTAAACATGTGTTTAGAAATTTTAAATGTGATCTAGAAACAAATAAAGGAAATGTGAAACCTCTTGACTACTGAGTTTCTTTTTTTCCTGAATTTTCAAAATGTATAAAATTTCTGTTTACATCTAAATAACAATCCCAGATTTTCACTCAGACTCCACTGTATATGTAGTTGCAACACACCACTTTATTAAAATATACATTATTAATATTTCATTAGTATTTTATAATTTTTTCCTAAGCCACATCTTTAAATGAAAAGGTATCATTTTAAAATGAAGTGTTGAGAAAATATTAAATGAATCAAGAGACATTTTGAAGGAGGGTATCGCCAGTCAGATATATGTGAAGCGTGCTTGACTTCACACTCCAAAATAATTAGTTATGAGTGCAATAAGGAAAGACAATATAAAACTTACAGATGGTGACACTTGTCCATTTGGATGATAGGGATCCGGTAACATCAGGAACGGGTATCCAGAATATGGCGATGCTTTGTACATCCCTCCATCTTGTGGCTTCGTTACTAAAATATGAAAGGTGAAATGTTAAAAAAGAAAGAAAGAAAGAAAGAAAGAAAGAAAGAAAGAAAGAAAGAAAGAAAGAAAGAAAGAAAGAAATACGTGCACAATCAATTAAAAACTTGAATAGCCATCTTTATATTTCATCAGAAGTCAATAATTTATAATAATAAAGTCAGTAATTTCAGTCAGAAAAACGATTTAATGCATATTTAACTTCTTTTGCAGTAATAGTAACCCACGTGTGGTATAAACAGCATAAACTGGTCCGGAAAGTATCCTGGCCTACTATCAAACTTTAGTAACTATTAGTAACTTCTTAATTAACTTACTAATTAACTTACTAAAAATATGCATCTTAAATTACACCACACTGAGGCTCAATTCTCTAATTAGAAGACGAGTAATATTCATTAACAGCACTAGTTCTGACACTAAGTAAGCAACAGGTTTATATTAATGTACTTACACGTTTCTATAGCAACAGCTCAATCACAGGGACACGTGAGATCGACACAACACATGATCTAAGTCTCTATAATCTAATAATGTATACACCGTTTTAAACAGCGTATAGTAATTTAACGAAAGGTACAAAGGTGTGATTGCTTATTTAGCGAAACATTCTGTTAGAAGATGCTGATGAGGGAAAATGTTTATAGTAAAGCTGCATTTTTGTCTTTTTCTTTCACGTGGTGAAGCTTTCTGTTAGGAGACGTTTGTTTTAACGTTTATGATTAAGTGCATAAATGTCAACTCGCTCAGTGTTTCGACATGGGATGTTTTTCAGGACAAGAGGAGTTGATGCTTTCCGGTTTCACGGTTTTTGTGAGCTGCGTTTTTGTCTTGTTTATAACTTTAACATAGACAAACAAGATGCTGGTGACGGAAAGACGGTACATTTATCAACGTTTCTGTTTATAGTGATCAACTTGGACGTCCCATAAGATTAAATTGAACTATAAATCGTTAAGATATGGTTTTGTTGAAATGCTGTAATTCACTTCTCTCCAGGCCCTGGATTATGTTCATAACACTTTCTGTCGATTGTTATTCTTTACATATCATAGCAAGATGCAGTAAAAAAAAAACTGTTCGACTTTACTTACGTGTAAATACCGTCAAATTCAATGCGCACATAAGTGCAGTAACACGAAAGGATAGAATTACGTAGATAAATGGTGATAGTTATTATTTCCGTTATGTCAAGCTTTCTTCGGGGTTAGTTTCTACTTGCAGACTGATTAAGACTCACCGTCGTCAAGATGTTCGAGGTGTTCCCTGTGTTTGTCCTCGTACACTCTCTGCTCCTCCTGCTGTCCTGTTCTAACCACCTGCACGCATTCAAACAATTCAACTGAATGTAATAAAGTTTAGACTATTATACACAAATGGACCTCTGGTGCTTATTGGCCACATTCAACCTAGTAGGAAATACGTTCACAACAGCAGTAGCAAAAGATAAGCCTTGTGGTACGACGTGTAGCCTCCAAACATGAAGTAAAGAGTTAAAAACATGAGGTCAAGTAAACACGAGACAAAATAGTACCGGCGGGTGCGAGTTTTGACTGATCTCCGATTCATTCACCAGTGAGGATTTCAGGTCGGCCAGGTCCCGCTCGGTAAACGCGTTCTCTTGGATTTTTTCGTCTTGTTCTCCTTCATCTTTGAAGGCAATCATTTCGTCGTTGGCCCCGAGATCATCCCCCCCTCCGCTGTTGAGCTGCGGCATTTTTTCTTTGTAAAAAAAAAACAAAACAAAACAAAACAAAACAAAAGACACTTCCACTTTCTTGTAAAAAAAAAAAAAAAACAACTTTTGTGATTTTTCTCACAATTCAAGTACTCGAACTTTCTAAGAGATAACAGAAATAATACGCAGGACCTCGGAGAGATGAAAAGTAATGCAGTCACGGCCTGCAACAAATATTGCTTTTGAGCAGAAGACAAGTCGTGTAGCGCGAACATCAAAGGGCACCACGCGCTGATTGACACTTTCAATGACTGTTGGGGGTTGGACAATAGAGTTTCAGCCAAGGTTTCCGGTCTTAAAGGGACATTGCTTAATTCTGAAAAATAAATTAGAAGAAAACAACGTTCGTGAGGCGTTTAATAATATATATATATATATATATATATATATATATATATATATATATATATATATATATATATATATATATATATATATATGTGTGTGTGTGTGTGTGTGTTTAGTTAAATGCCGGAATACATTTTAAACTCACCTCTCAGTTCACTGTGTTTGGTACTTTGGGCGCTTTAAACAATGCTGAATAAACCCAAGACTGCCCAAAACTGCTTGTTGAGTTTAACTGAATGGATATTGTTTCAAACTTCTACACAGTAAAACACATTATAATCTTCCAATCAATCTGAAATGAAGGTTGGAGTTGTACATTTAATAGTCAAGGCTCCAAGTCCAATTTGGTGGTGCTGCAGAAATGAAACTGAAGGAAACAGCACACCTCTCAAATATTCACAGATTATTTGTGACAATAATATAACATCAGTGTAGAAATGTTACGGGTTTTAAAATGCTGCATAATGTTTCCTACATGTCACTGTGTTGATGTTGACTCCCAATTTAATTTATACTCAACGTTAGCATAACATTGACGCTTAAACTTCATCATTCGTGTTACTCTTCTGAACATCTAGTGAACATCTGTCATGGGGAGTCTAGACATTGTAGTGTGTTACTCCATACTCCATTTAATTAGTAAACAGTGAAAGTGATATTTAAAGTACATATACTTACAGAAAGTATCTACATACAGCTGTGCAATATTGCAGACTATAAGATCCATAGTGGGCAGCCCGGTGAAAAAACATTTTTTTCCAAAAACTGAATCTGAATCAGATTCTTAATCCTAATTCAACTGTAACTGCAACTGTTTTTTTATGTAATCTGTAATTGTGGAAGTAAATATTGTACAAACATGGATTATTTGATGCATTTTGAGCCTATATTGTATTAAATGCCAAATGCCATCTGCATTAAAAAAAACTGGATAATAAATTATTTGTATGGTGCTGATAATACATTAAATAGATTTAATTGATAAATTCATGTTCCTAAACATTTATGGTGCACAAGGTTCTAAATAACTCTGGTCACATTATATTCCCTTATTTATTTATACATCCAAGCTCAAAATAAAATAAAATAAAAATGCACCTAATACACAACACGCCTTGTTTGAAAACTGCATCAGATTTGTGGTGGCCAGTGATTAGCCAAAATGTATGATAATTTGGAGTGTTTATGCTTAAATGGTCCTTTGTAGCTCAGAAAATTTAGAATTTCACTGTTGCCTTTATTCTGCATATAATCACTTAAAGATAAATCGCATTACTTAAAGAAGTGACGGTAACAAATTTTAATCAATTTCTCATGTAAAAAAAGTTAATGATGGTGTTATTCATATCTGATAGGGATAAGCTAATTTCTTGAATATGAACAATGACAGCTTGTCTAATTGCTTAAAATTGCTGCTATCTGAAGGTTTTCACTTTTGTAGGTGAAATGTATACAATGGAAATGAAAACTCACAAGAAATATAGGTTGGTTTCAGAGTACCAAGTTTCTTTTGTTATTTGTGTTTCTGTTATCACTGATTAGAAGTTTGCCACAAAAAGTTTGTTGCCAATGTTATTGCTGATGTTATAACAAGTTAACTTATTGATTACCATTTCTCAATTGGTCAAAATGTACACTTTCGTATGTTTCACTGATGGTTTTTGATTATTTTTGAACTTTTGTTCAGTCTGTGTAGACTACCATAGACACATGCATTGTTCACTGTGCATTGCTAGTGAATTGCAACCTGTAAAATATTTAAAATAAGTTACCATTATTAGACCTTAATCTTAACAAATAACAAAGCACTCCAGTATGCAATAATGAAAGAAATGACAGTTTTGCATTCTATAGACTTTTAAATAAAACACTTTTTTGAAATAAAATGAATAAGGGAAAATGCTGTGGTCACAGACATGAACACACACTTTGGTAACAGGATTGCTTAGTATACCTTATATTTGAATGCTCTCTTCCCAAAGAGACAGAAACCCCTGAAATTCCTAAACAATTCTTCTTAAAGTATGCATGAACAGACTGTATAGCAGAAATAATAGTGCAAACATTAACACAGCATTTTATAATTTATTTCTGCATAACACATTATTTTAAAGAATTAACATAAAACCTCTAAATGTAGATGAACCTAGTAAAAATCTCTGCATATTTAGTAGCAGGCCTAAATAATGTTCTATATTTACACCTTAGTGCATTAAGATGTTTATTAAAAACATGCTTTACCATAAATTAGCCATGCAGTTAAATTGTTAAAAAATGTGTAAAGAAAGCAGTTGTGCTAAAAATAGAAACAAAATTACAAGTTTCAAAAATTATAGAATATGGTATATTGCAGTGGTTAACGTTACTACGACACAGTATGTTGGAATCAGTCCTGCCATTGGCTGACTAGTTAAATTTTATTCCAGTACTTTGAATGTATGTCATCAAGTTACAGGTGCTGTACAAAATTACCAACTATATGCAGTTAATGCACATCACTTTGTTCATGTGAAACATTTGTAGCAAGTAAATTTACCAAATGCTTTGCCAATGTGCAAAACAATGACCAAATGAAGTACAAATGCTACATGAAAACATCTTTGAATTTACTTATTTCAAATGTGTACATCGGTTTCACACAAATAAAACGTTTTTCTTTAACATTAATTAATTAAAATTAATTTAAAATTAATAATTGTTAATTTCTTTGATAGATTTGTAAGAATTTTAAATGCACTGTGTTTCATTTGTTTTTATACAGATAATGTGTTTAGTAAAGCAATGTGTAATCCCACACAGACCATCACGTAGGCTGAGGTTTGCACTTAAATACTTAACATTCTAAGGCACCTATATTACACTCTACACCACTGTACTACAAAACCCTTAATTATAAGGTCAAAACTAATAATGTAAAGTAATGTATCACAATCACTTAATACAGTGCAGCTGTGAGAATTTGATATAGAACCTTTGTCTTTTTTAAGTAGAATTTATGCAAGATGCAATTAAAAAAGTACTTAGTGAATAACAAATGTCAGGTTACTTATTGGGGTAATGAGTGTGTTATGTTAGCCATGAAAGTTTTTGAGAAAGACTTATTAATTAAAGAAAGTTCTTACAATGAAATGACAAAGTTGATTTTGGGAAATTACCTCAGAACTACTCCGGTCATAGTAAATATTTATCAAAAATCTCCAGACTTTTATTCACATAGACCTACATAATGCCTTCACAGCTTACATAATGTAAGCTGTAAATAGTGTATGAGATTAATGTTTATATTCTGACGTTACATTATGTCCATCATATCAGAGTTGTTCACAACTGACAATTTCTACCTGAATGCCTGTTTAAGAAGTCACAATAAATGTTTCAGATAATGAATGAATGTAGGTCTCTGGGTGGAAAAATACAGTATGTACAGTATTTAGCAGACAGTCCTATCCAGAGTTACTTAAAAAAAATGCTTAGTGTCTATGTGTGTGTGTTTGCCTAGTGTTTGCATTATTCTATACTATTAAAAAACTACACCAACCTGCACTTGCATTCATCTCATCTCATGTTTCCATACTGACACTATCAAGAAAACATCCAAATGCTAGTTCTGTACCGACCAGTAAGAGTGCACTGGGAATATTTGGTTATTCATATTTTAGAAATAAAATTATATATAAAAGTGTGATTTCATTGAGTATACTCAATTTAATGTAAATTACTTTTGAATCTACTAGATTAAATGTAGAGTGAGAGTAATCAATTAAAAAATCTTTTGAGGATGTTGCCCCGGACAGGAAGAAATTACTATACAGTAGGTGAAATAAGATTTCGTGAGGAGGTTCTACCACCTACCTGTGCTCATTAGAATCAGCTAGGTTAGTGCATGTAAATAATTTGTTAAGTTAATAGGTAGTGCATGTCAAGATTGTAGCACTGGTTACCAATGGAATTTGCAACTCCTTATTGATCCCTTAAGCACCTTTGGGGCCATTATCCACAAGTGGAAGGAACATCACCATTAACTGGTAATGCATAGGAACTCCTTGCAAGATTTCCAGAAAGACATAAAGGCAATACACTCCACCCCAACTACATCCTTGCAGGATCATGCCAGAAGGCTCCGTTATTGAAGAAAAAGCATGTTGAAGCTTGTTTGTAATTTGCGGTAACCAGTGCCATTGTTATGTAGAACAACAATTTGTTGCATAGGTCTTGGGAGAGCTCTTTGCTACTACCCATCATTAAATGTTTGTATTCTTGCGTTAAAAAGTGAATAAGTCTTTTTCAAACCTATCAATATGCACTAACTTGGCTGATTTTAATTTGCACAGGTGCTACTACATAAAATCAGGTACTGCCTTGCCTTGCTTAGGTGTACTACTTTTTCTTGGTGTGTTCAAAACTTTTTCCTGTGTCATTCCACTTTATTACATACAACTTTTTATGGATTGTAAAATTGTAATTTCTTTCTGTGTAGATTTGATCATTTAATACCAATGTTTATTGTTTTATATGAATTGCTAAAAAATGTTGACATGTTGAATACTTATTTCCCCCACTATATTACTAAATTAACATAACTGTATAACGTATTTCAGGTCCTTGAATATGCATGATCACATCACATCATGTTCAGAAACAATGGGATGTGTTATTATGTCACTTCAATCGTGTGGAATTCATGTACACATTTGAATTAAGTAAATTCAATTAACTTTTTTCTGCATATCATTGATCTGAAAATTGTTGGTACATGAATGAAAAGAAACCAAATATTTTTAAAAATGAGCTACTAATTAGTAAATCTTTAAGCTCTGACAGTCAGGAAAGGTTTATTCCACTACCGTGTGTTTCAACAGTTGACTTACCTGGAACTCAAGATTCAACTGAGCAATTGTGAGGCATTACTTGGACAAAAGTCTTAAGCACAAAGCTGTTTTGTTTAGGGAAAAGGCTTCCTCTGTTGTAATATTTTTGTTTTTCCCAACTTTGTAAAACATACATGAAACTAAAATGAAAACTTCTTAGTTTCAGGATCTGAGAGTATGTTCTTTGTCAATTTTTCAAAATACTTTATTATATTTGTTTTTTATTTATAAAATGTTCTTGGGCCAGATCTAAAGAAATGCCTCGTATAGGAAATAATATATTTTTAAAAATAATATACTTTTCTTAAATTATTTTTTTATTGATTCTATACAATATGTTTCATGGAAAATAAAATGTGTGATTTCTTTTACTTGCTTTAAAATGACATGAGCTTGAATTTGAGCTTCTTTATTCAAAACCATGGCAGTTAATGCAGAGGCCTGCTGATTGCTATGGAAGGAAACAAAAGGCCCCATTAATGCAGATACTTGCTGGGTCCTTTGATGTAAAGCCAAGTCATTCACTGTTTTAAACTCGAGAGAGAGAGAGAGAGAGAGAGAGAGAGAGAGAGAGAGAGAGAGAGAGAGAGAGAGAGAGAGAGAGAGAACTATTCTAAAGTATACACACATACATACTTGTGTAATATGTATAATTATTTTCTCTGCCTGCACGCCTAACCATGGCTTCTATTTAAAGACATGCACAAGAAAACAAACCCGCTTGTGCTGCACTGTTGCAGGTTTCCTTAGTGGAAAAAACTGTTTGTATGTGTGTTTATATATGTCATGAGATATTTTGGGTTTAAAGTTTATAGTTTCATTACTGAAGCAGGTTTCTTATCTGTGGTAGTTAGCTCACATAATGAGGTGTGTCTTGTAAATGATTTATTGCTCATCTGTATAAAATGCACTTTTTTCATTTTCACCTTTATTATGTCAATCTAATATTTATTGGTCTTTTGTTGATCCAAAAATCAGGACGCTTTTAAAACCAATTTTAAAATATTATTTTCCAGTATATCTCTAGAAAGTGTAACATGATGGACGTTCTTCACAGGGCACCTCTTCAGAAACAATTCACATTTACAAGTCACATTTTACAGCCATTCCACATGTACCAGCATGTTTTAAGACAGTGCCAAAGAAAACAGAACTTGGAGGATACCTATACAGGCATGGGATAACCCATGAAACCCAAGCTCAGGATTAAATTATAATTATTTAGATAATTAACTAAGTCACAATTTGTTAATTGTTTGTTCAAATAATTAATTAAATCATAATTTATCAAAAAATAAGCAAGAAATAAAGCACATTAACAGGAATAACTGCCTCAGTTTCAATCACCAACATGCATATATTGTTAATCATAACAAAACAAAAAAAATTCCTGTGTCTTTTTCACTTTAAAGATTTTACCAACAAGGGAAAACCTGTTCAAGTTCCATGAAATAGATGTTAAATATCCCCAATATACTTTTTTTATCATAAAAAATTATCATGTTAGCAATTTTCTGTCGAAATGAACAAAGAACAAGGAAAAAGATTTTACATTTGTTTTACATTTATTTGTTAAATTATATGATTGAAATAAACAATCAATAGAAATTCAATCAATAAGCAGTTGCCAAATTAGAAATGATTTGACAGAAATAAGACTCAATTCATCTAAAAATCAAACATAACTGGAAGAACCCATAATGTGGTTATGGTGACTGGCTGAAACAATTGGTTATTTTCTTGTTATATTTAAAATCTCCTTTTCTTGGTCTTTTATATATATGTATATATATATATATATATATATATATATATATATATATATATATATATATATATATATATATATATATTATACATTTACAGAATTTAGCAGACACCCTTATCCAGAGCAACATACATTTTTATCTCATTTTTATACAAATGAGCAATTGAGGGTTAAGGGCCTTGCCTTACCCAGCAGCGGCAGCTTGTACAATAGATATAGGAATCGAATCACAACCTTCCAATTGGTGGTCCAACACCTTAACCACTAGGCTACCACATCCCATTAATAGACTGGGAGCATTTTCATAATCTGTTTCATGTATTTGTGTTGCTATTAATTTTTTTCTGATGTCTAACCTTGATTGTTCATAATAATTTTAAATAATTGAAACACCAAGGTTTCATAACTAAGTTATCAAGAAAGTTTTAAATGTTTAATAGGATGTCCATCTAAGACATTGTTAGTATAACTTGTATGAGTTTACAGAATTCTTGCATAGGTAGAAACATGAATAGATTTAAGTATGAAAACTACAGATATTGATGTAAGAGTTAGAAAACAAAGTTGTTAGACAGACAGGTTACATATATTAAACTATATTACACTGAGGATTTGAAGTGAAATTTGGAAGTTGGTGGAATTTTTTTAATCTCATTTAAAAATGACAAAACATATGACAAAACAATTAGCTAAGCAAGCTTAAATATCATCCTATAAAATGAATATTGTACATTGCTGTTTTTGCACACTACATTTCGATACCTCATTTAACTGCTGCTACTACATAAGTTTGTATATACTCACAACTGATGTGCAATGTACTTTAAAATACAGTATGCTGTATGTACTCTGTGTACTTTGTGTATTGTCTTATATTGCTTTGTATTGTCTGTTTGCACTGTCTTTGTCTCATACTGTTGCACTAGGCTGCACGTTATAGGTCAACATCTAGATAAGTTAAGGTCAATAGCTTCAGTTAATGTTCACATCAACTATCAAAATGAGAAAAAAGTGTGATGTCTGTGACTTTATTTTCTATCCAATTACTCTGAATCTGTACTAATGAATCTGTACTCAGATTCTTGTCTTGGCAGATAGAAAAGGAATCTGATGTTTTCCTCTTCTGTTTTAACCTATTCACCTCAATGTTTGATCTCTCACATCTACAAGTTGTTTGAACTTACAGACCCAATAATCACTGGATTTTTGTCAGACCATTCTGTGTTAAACTCTAAACTCAGAGAGTGGTGTGTGTATGTGTGTGAAAATCCCAGGATATCAGCAATTTCTTAAATAGTCAAACCAACCCATCTGTTACTGACAGCACAGTTAAAGTCTCAGAGATCACATTTTTTCTAATGTTAACATTATTTTAAGCTCATGACATTTTCAGCTTAGACATATTGGGATATTACATACCTTAAACATAGTTTTGTTGTTACTAGGACCATATTATTTTCCCTACTTAATTAGTAAAAGCTTATAGCATGTTAAAGTTAGAGAATGTAGAAAAAAGCTAATGTCTTTATATTGTTTTTGATAGTTTTTTGCAGTAACATATCATTGTTTAAGCAATTTGTACCTTTTATTTGGTATGTCAGTTTATAGACAGCAAGTGGAAAATCTTAGTATGAAAAAGGTTTTATATTGAGGAACTATGCAGAGATGAGAGATGTGTGGGTGGTGAAGCCCTCCACGTACATAGTGTCTCAGATGGTTACCTGGCACTGAGCATTTCCTGATTCTGTGCTGTCAAATGAGGCAATCGCAAGCAACACTTTGTGGCTATCGTCACATGAAAGTGCAAACCGCTAAGCTGCAGTGGAAAATATTCTTTCTGCATTTCTGCTGATATTCTACTGGTGCAGACAATTACACAAAAATCCAACAGATTAACAAAATGAGAATTATTTAATGTATTTAATCATAATTTTCAACTTAATACAAATAAACAATGAGTTGAAAATCCTCCCTCTCTGTGTTTTAATCAATTTCCCTTTGTAAATATTAAATAGAATTATAATTACATATTTAAATATAATAATAAAAAATAGTTTTCTTTCTTCACCTTTAAAAATGTGATGGTATTTTTTTGCTGCACATTGTTAACAACTCTAGTTATTCAGATAAATATTGTGTGTAATTATAAAGTACTGTAATTATATTTTGTTGTTGGAGTAGCAATACTATGCTCATAGAATATAGACATATTAGGCATAAAATCACATTTGGGATAA
This sequence comes from Tachysurus vachellii, assembly GCF_030014155.1. Taxonomy (NCBI): domain Eukaryota; kingdom Metazoa; phylum Chordata; class Actinopteri; order Siluriformes; family Bagridae; genus Tachysurus; species Tachysurus vachellii. The sequence continues at coordinate 9,127,434 of NC_083476.1, read as the reverse complement.
CATTTCACATTTCATCAGTTTATTTTTCTTTTTTATTCAAAAATGTCCTTTATTTGGTTCTGCAATCAAAACTGTGATGGGTTAGTACATTTTATAATATTAATGTTATAGTACTAAAAAAGACAGATTTTATATAAAGATTGTGAATTTTCCTGGTAGCATTATGTAAAAAATACATATTTATCATTGCAAATGAAAATGTGGCCTACTGTACTTCTGTTTGATCATCATCCACATCAGTATGTGAATGCAGTAAATAAAACATAATGTGGAAATTAAATAATTATTTGTTTTCTTTAATAGAACCCTTCTCTGTCTAAGGTAAGGTACTGTAAAGGGACTATTATTCAATTAGAATTAGTTTTAAAAATGTAAGTAAAATGATGAAAACTTTCAATGAAAAAAGGAATGAGCATTTTTTTTCTAACACCTCTAAAAAGTTTTGATTTTGTTTGACTATACAATGAACAATTACAATTTGAACACTTGTAATTGTACAATTGTTATGAATAGGCAATACATTAGCCGCAGAGTATATTATTAACAAAAACATTTTTTTCTGTGTAGTTTATGAAATATATATATTCATGTGGATGGCCTAGAGATACACAGGACTGCTATGGATAGAACCACTTATTGACCATGGTGGCAGCTTTGAACTGATGTTACTGCAGTTAGTTTTGCTCTCAGGTATCCATCATTGAATGTTTGCTGGCTTCAGCAAGAAGGAATATATGTTAAATCTATAATGAATTTAAAAAATATACTGATATTCATATTAACTTCATTATACACAGAAAGGAAATAATAATCACACTCTCCAATGTCACCCAGATGAGGATGGATTTCTTTTTGAGTAGTTTTTTGCCACTGGCTCATTTATTAGGGATAATTATAAATTACCACTTTTAAACTTTACCATTTATTTTCTACATTTTTAGATTCCTATAATCTTTATAAGGCTGTTTTGTCACAATGTCAATTGTTAAAGCACTAAACAAATAAAATTAATTTTAAGTCAGTTGAATTGCATTCATAATTAAAATGTTGTGATGAAAAGAAAATCTGTATATTTCTTAAAGATAAACTGAATTAGTTTAATGCATATTAAATATGTCACGTTACATTCAATTTTGAGTTTTCTATAAAGCAGTTTTTGTATGGTATTTTAATATATTTCCCTTAATGAAATTACTCTTTTTCATTACAAACAACTACGATTGAATTAAGCATTATTACAGTTTCACAATCACAGAGTTGTAAACTTAATAGCACACACAAGTGATTAGATCTTTGCTTAATGCCTGAATTACCGATCAATGTAATTAACTGTATTATTATTTTTAATTGATTTTATAACTAAAGTAAATATGTCCTTGTATATGTTTTTTATAAAAAGATCAAAATGTAAAACACAAAGAAAGTGTTTATCAATTCAAAGGCTAAATAATGTTTTTGAGCATTTTAAGTTCTGCAGGAATAGTAAATTATTGGTACCAACATAATGTAATTCAGTATACTTTCATTCATCAATAATTCTCTGCTCAAGTCAAGTATATTATATATTGTATATAATCATTATTTCATATAAAAATTCATATAAAAATCAGATATTTAACATATTCATCAAATGTAATCATAGTAAGAATATTGTTTGTATCAAATAACTGATATGTTGTTATTGTTATTTCCTGACAAAACTAATTGTATTGATAATGTTTGGTATAAAATTCTTATTTTAGTTAGCTTATTTGAGTTTTAATTTAGTAAAAACTTTGCATAAGCAGCATGTGTTTTTGAAATGAAACCTACAGCTCTCTACCAATCTAATTGTAATACTTATGCTAAGTTTGTGAAGCCAAGAGATTTTATACTATGTTCATAATGTTATATTTAGTTTGAGCCATCATAGAATATTTCGATACAGATATATTTATGATACAGTCATGTTTATATAAATAACAATATATTGCATATATTCATTATGATATAATGATCTAGTTGGAATGATTGAGTAGCAGGACCCATTTGCAGCGTAAGTGGTGTTTAAAAATAGTCCAAAACAGCAATATAATGTGTAGTCACAAAAACAGGCAAGGAGTCCAATACCATAGATAACAGACAAGATGGCCACCAGAGGGCTTTTTGAAGGAGCTGCATGTGTGGATCCACTCCATAACTTGCTGTCAAAGGCTGGTGGGAACATATTTCAATGTCGGACGCACTCAGCGGGTGCCCTCTCGTCTTGTTGAGCATGGCAATGTTACTTATTAGAATGTAAGAACAGAGCCCATCATTCCTCTCTGGGGAGTACTTTGGCACTTTTTATGTACTCTGCATTTTTGTGATGTGTCAATACCTGGAATAAATGACCTTCAAGCCAATGTCTCCACTTTTCAAGATCCTCCTTGATCAAAAGTACAAAGTTAGCCTATGTTAATCCATGACCATGAAGTTACAGAACTCTGATGAGGGTTCCCTCTGGCAGTTAGGAGGGGGAGATTTATGCACTGTTGTAACACTGGTTTAATAAGGTTTCGTTAAAGAAGAGGTTCAGCCATGATATAGCACCTCTGAAGCAGAGAAGGTTATGGAACTTGAAGGTAACTTGGCAGATTGATGTTTCTTAGCTTGGCAATATTTCTAAGGTGGAAGAAGGCTGTTTTTGTAATATGGGCGATATGATTTTCCAAAGATAGTTTGCGTCTAATATAACACCCTGATCTTTCACTGTCGAGCTAGTATTAATACATCATTAATACATCATTAGCACCTTAATCTAAATCAAAGTTGAATTGTGAAAGCTTCTGCGTACTGGTTTTGGACAGATAACTAATAGGTAAAAGTAAATAAGTAAAAAGGTCATCATGTCTTTTATATCTTTAAAACACTCTGTTAACCTAAAAAATTTTGATATTTCACCTGTTTCTGATATACAGTATCAGTTGAAAGTTTGTGAAATCTTTAGAAATTCCTATATTTCTACATAAATATAACCCAAAACATCATTAGATTTGCACACAAATCCTTGGAATTAAATACTTATCATAGATTTTATATATTTTTATATATATATAAAATATTAGAACATTTTTCTGAATAAAAAAAATTACCAAGAATAATATATTTGTCTGAGCTGTTTGACTGGGTTCACTTTGTCTGCTTTTGGGACTTGTGTGAAAATCTGATGATGTTTTGTGTTATATATATGCAGAAATCTAGACATTTATAAAGAATTCACAAACTTTCAAGAGACACTGTATAACTATACAGTTACTGTCCTAAAACTGATCCTGAGACCTCATAACTGACAATAAATTTAGGATCTAAACCAACTTAATGCCTGTCCCTTTATACCTGTGTAATTTCTAGGAAATCTAGGAGAATGTTATGATCTATAGTGTCAAATGCAGCACTAAGTTCAAGTAGAACTAACAGTGGCATGCAGTCTTAGTCCGAAGCTCAGACCAAGTTATTTGTAACAAGTGCATATTCTATGTTATGAGGGGGCCTTTAACTTGACTGAAATTCTTCAAATATATTGTTCTCCTGCAAGAAGCAGCATCATTGAGCAGGCACAACCTTTTCTAATATTTTTAACATAAGCAGAAGGTTAGAAATGGGTCTGTAATTTGATAGTTCGTTAGGATTTAAATTAGGTTTTTTAAGGAGAGGATTAATAACTGCCAACTTGAAGGTTTACAATATTAATTTAAAAAAGTCAATAATATTGAGAAGAGGCTTACCAGCTGTATGTAACACTTCTTTCAGTAATTTAGTTGGAATGGGATCTAACAAACATGTTGTTAATTTAGCTGTAGTAATAAGTTTATCTAGCTCTCCTGTCCTGTACTGTAATTGTGCAAAATGCAGACTGGGGTTTAACATCTACTATTTTGTTAAGTTTTCACTACTAAACTGTGATGTAATGCTCTTTTCAGATATCTGGGTTTTTTTTTTTTTTTTGTCAATCTAGCCACTGTGCTAAATAAAATGTGAGGTGGAAATACACCCTGAATGGGATGCCAGTATCACTGGGTTGCATAGATGTTTTAAAAAGAAAAATGTTTGAACTCATATTGAATAGAATATTAAAATATTATGTAAACATGAGATTCAAAAAGTTATCTTGCCAGTTATGCTTGAGCGAGCAAAGAAATAATAATAATAATAATAATAATAATAATAATAATAATAATAATGATTAAAGCTGCAAGCAGCATTTCCCGGGTTCAAGCGTTTAAGGCCTTTAGGGAGTTTAAGCCTTAAAGGATTTTCACATACACAAAGTGACCCGCAACTTACAGAGGTTGGCACCTGCTCCTAACCTAGTGTCTCTAATACAGAAAAGCTTACCAACGTGTTGCACAATATATGTCATGTGAAGTACTCACCTGTCCAGTTTTCCCTAAAATAAACAAAGTCATATCCATAAAGCGAAGAAACACAAGCATCCAGATGTACAACGAGTGACCCGCAAGTCACATACACAAAGTGACCGGCAAGTCACATACACAAAGTGACCCTCAAGTCACATACACAAAGTGACCGGCAAGTCACATACACAAAGTGACCCGCAAGTCACGTACACAAAGTGACCCGCAAGTCACGTACACAAAGTGACCCGCAAGTCACATACACAAAATAACTAAGAAATTGGGATACATGAACAGTCTGACATACTAAAACCGAATGAACAACAATAGAGCCCTCTAATTGAAGCTGAATGTGCTTGGAGGAGAGCACTAACTCAGGGCTCAGAGATTCTAGAATCAGAAGAATCTCTGGCTCATGAATTAAAAAACGTATATCTCCGATTTCAAACTAGTATCTCTGATACTAGTTTGCAAAAGTAGGTTTCGGACAAAATGAACTATAGCGAAAAAATTTAAT